>NC_133366.1:45208898-45285936 GCF_049309525.1 Garra rufa | reverse complement strand
CTGTTGCCTTTCTATCTAGCAATTCTCCTAACCTCTGGCATCAAAACGGTATTTTCACCCACAGAACTGCAGTTCGCTGGATATTTTACCAGGATAATTTACCTGTCCTGTCAGCCGTTATATTGTGCTTGTTCACTTGCATGCACAAATGCTGTATAATTTCATATTAAAATGTGAATGAAACGAAAAAGCTCTTAAAGTAATAGCACCCAAATAACCTAATAACCCAGCTGCTGTGATGTCTATTAATCAAAGAACAAAGGAAAATAGAGGAAATCGATAACTTTTCTAGCTTTAAGGATTCATCCATATTTAAATGAGAATTTAGTGTTTGATGACTTTTTTCAATTTCTGTGTATTCCTACTTGCTGAAGGGCACAGGCGAATAATGGGTTTATGTGAAGATTGTTTTAAATTTGCTCAAATTAGAAGTTGTTATTTTATAAATCCTAATAAATGTTAAAATTGATAGCTCTCAATTACTGTAATGTTGAATGGCTATAGTCAATGGTTAAATATTAGGGGGGAAAACAGTTTCTTGGAGACATCAGTAATATTGGTATCAGTGATACCTTCAGTCATAAAAAATATTTAATAATTTAAAAAATATACTGTCTTTATGTTGTTTCTACATTAATTTGACGATTGAATGTGAAATTATTGCAATGTAAAAGTATATTTAAAAACTTTAATGTTAGGTTAATTTAGTACGATTAATTTCAGAAAAAATGCATGATAAGTAATTTTTTTTTTAATCCAAAAAATATTTATAGCATTTTCTAAGCAGTGTTGCCAGATTGGGCAGGTTGCTGCCTGGGCTTCTTTTGATCGGCTTGGAGAATAACGCATTGGGCGGGTAGACAAAATTTGTCCAATCAGCTGCTTTTTTCTTCGCTTTTATCTTTAGTCATGTTATTTTAATATGTTAGAGCTCATAGTATCACAATAAAATAATGTGTAGTGCATTCACCAATTCATTTTTCCTTAACGCAGCCCTTATTGGTTCGGTTTAACAGAGACCTGTCAATCATGTTTTATGTTGCTGAGATGTGATGACTCGTGAGTGATGGGGGTTTTGGCGCTATAAAGGGCAAGATTTTGAATGTGCAATTTATATTCATTCATTCATTTTATTTAAGTGATTGCGATGGCAGAGTGGCCTAAATATAAGTTAAATGATATAAAGAGTGACTCAAATCTGACAACGTGGATTACACGTGGTGAGAAATGAATAGAAGACTATACAATGCTTTCCTGCATCAGGACTACTCTGGTATACTTGGCATTGACAGCTGTTGTACTTGGAACAGTTCTGACTGTTCAAAGTTCTGCATTATGTACTAAAATGTGTACTTTGTGAACGTGCTGCAGTTCTGCATTATTGCTGTTAATTGTTATTATTCTTATTTTATTTTTGCTGCCTGATTATCATACAGTATCAATGAATAACACATTTTTGGCTGTTGTGATAAATGCCAGCTAAACTACATTGCTTTCTGATCACTTTATTGTGCACTTTTTGCACAAAAATGTGCCTATTTTTTACTGTGGATGTTGAAAATGAAGCATGTGTTTTTCCAAGGGTTAAAGTCATCGCTTAATTTCTCGATTTCCACTTTGAAAAGATTTCTGGACATTTTAAGCATACTTTCTGACTCCCTTTAATGCATTTGCCCTGTTTTGAGCCATATTCCTGTGAAATTGATTTATCTTGATTTTATTTTGTCATCATTATTTTTTAAAGAGATAAAAACGGTCCTTAAAAACCTTCAGTGACATGGCAATATTTTTTTGGCAGTTAAAATTTTGGGCTGGTTTTTGCTGAAGTGAGCGGGTTTTGGTGAGCTTTTAGGCTGGAAATTGTCAACCCGATCTGGCAACACTGTTTGTAAGATTTTGATCGTACTGAATTTGATAACATATTCTGTGGTATTCAGTGACATTTTTGTACTAAGATCAGGCTCAGATGGCTCCTTCTGTGTAAATCTATGACATTTTGTCTTCTTTTTCATCTGCCAAAGGAAAATTGCAAGTCTGATTGCTTAGAAAAACAATAGCACACCTCTCCTCAACAAGCTGCATGATTAGATATATCATTCTTGTATCCTCTAAAAATAGTGTGAGATTTGTGCACCAAAGTTTCATACTTTGTTCAAATTCCTAACCTCAGTAACAGTAACAGTGTTGTTTGCCTTAGCAAAGACAATAATAAATTGTGATAATGGGTATAAAAGAAAAGGTCACTAAAGGTGAAAAATGGATGTTATACTGTGAATCTGTCAGACAAGCAATCTGCCCAGCCATTATTTTGACTTGAAGCAGCACAGATCATTAGATAAGGACGATACATCATTCTAATTGGAAGTGGATGCATGAGAGGGGTGGCGAAATGTAATACATGCATAAATGGAAATAAACACGTCCCAACGGAAGGACTTGATAAGGGAGCATCAAAACAAACAGAACTGCACAGACCATTAGCTGCCAGAATCGTCAAACCTGCGTCCATCACTTTTTTATTTTTATCCCATGTTTTGTCACTTTGTCATCTTTTTTTGTAATTCTCAAATGTCCTGATGTTTTCATGAGAACGGAAGTGTGTTTTATGCCACTCTCACAATGTTGAAAATTGCCCCACAGAGGCCGATCTCAATTAGGTGGCAACAAAGGCTCATTCCCCAATCAAAAGCCACCCTAGAGATTAATTAATTCTGTATTTTAGGCTTCATGTCAGTTTGCTTTTCATCTAACTTTACACTCCCAGCAGAGCACAGTTTCCTCCCTTTGATTGTGTATCATATGTTATGATGATCTCAGCAGGCCCTTTCTCTTAAAGGAGAGAAATTATACAAACCCACCGCCACGCTCCCTCAGTGTGTCAATTCAAAAAGCATTCTCTCACCCACACTATATATTTAAGAACACACTGATGACTGACGTGGTCTTCAATCAAGCCACGATAGAATTCAATACCTTGCCCTTGATAGAAATCATGTGCCGAGATGTTGTGGGTGGTTGCCCAGGTCTTATGTGACCGGCTTCATCATTTTAAATTGTTTTGATCCAGAAACACATTTTGAAATGCATTTACTAAATAAAAAAGAAAGTGTTTTTGTGAACTTAATGCGTTTTCTTATTGTAAAATATTATTACAATTTAAAATAACTGTTTTGTATTTTTAAGGTATTTTAAAATTTGATTTATTGATGTGATGGCAAAGCTGAACTTTCAGCAGGATTATTATAGATAACTAAAATTAAAACTAAGACCTTTAAAATATTGTTACCTGAAATTAAAATAACTTTAATTGAATTTAAATACAAAGAACGTTATTTTTTTTTACGTTCAAAAAATCTATAATAGAATCTCAATTATCCTTAAATAACACTGATTGTCAGTGTTTCCTAGTGTTTCCCCCCCTCACATGGACTTCAGTTGGTTTTTCCCTTTGTCTCCCCCTGTTGTTCTGTGTTTTATTGGTTTGTCCCCATTAGCTTTGATTTGGTTCACCTGTCTTGTTAATTTGCTACACCCCCTGCCACTCCTATTTAAGTTGTTTGTTTCCTCAGTTTCAATGTCAGTCGTTGAAGTTTCAATGTGTTTGTCAGCTCCTCGGTTTTGTTTTGTTGTAGTTCTTGTGCTTGTCCTCTGTTTGGCATTTTGTTTTGTTTTAGTTAATCAGTTTAGTACTTTACTCCTTGGTCTCCTCCAGTTTTCCCTGGCTCATCGTCTTCCTGCACATCGTGACACTGATTTTCAGCAACCAACACTCAAAAGTTCAGTGTCAATCACTTTTCCTTGTCATTAAAACTTGTTTTTGAGAAAATGTACTGTAAATTTTCCAGAAAAAAAATTAGACTTTTTTTTTTTTTTTTTTTTACTAAAAAAAAATATATTTTAATTATTTAATTTTATATTTCTTTTATCTAGCTAACTAACAAGCTTTGGACATTTAAATTACTTTTCTGGGGTAAATGTAACATATGAATTGTTGTTCACAAGATGTTTTAATGTCTTTCCACGTTTGAAAGATGATATTTCGGTAAGTACTATATCTTTCAAAACCCTACTATGTTAATGCATGTTGTTCATGCTATAACTAGTAGTAAAATGGAAAAATATAACCTGTAAGAGTATATGAGATTTTTTACTTTTTTTTTTTTTTTTGTGTTATGAAACAAAACAAATTATGCTTAATGAGTGCTGCAAAATAGTGATTTACACTGCATTTTAAAAGTTTGGGGTCGGTAAGAATATTTTAAATTCTATTTAAATTACATCTATTCAAATAAATGCTGTTATTTTGAACTTTTTATTCATCAAAGAATCCTTTTCCACAAAAATATTAAGCAGTACAATTGTTTTCAACATTGATAATAATAAGAAATGTTCTTGAGCAGCAAATTAGAATGATTTCTGAAAGATTATGTGACACTAAAAACTGGAGTAGTGATGCTGAAAATTCAGCTTTTCATCAGAGGAATAAATTACATTTTAAATACACTCAGATATCTCACAATAATACTTTTATTTTGATCAGGTGACCTTAAGAGACTTCTTTTCAAAACATTAAAAAGTCTTACCACCCACCAAACTTTTGAACGCAGTGTATATATAATTTATATTTCATAAACAGTGCATGTAAGTCAAGTTTAATACCTGAAATACTGATTTTTCCAAATTTCTGTGAGCAATTGATAGTTTATGCAATTTATTATGCATTGTAATGTACTTTGAGTCCAAAGTTAATATGTAATGAGATGCAAGAGGTTTGTTCAAGTGCTATGAGTGTTCATCAGGTGTTGGGTTGACAGTAGAGAAGGGGCTGTGTGTGCAGACACGGTTTGTCAGTGCTGGGTCAGTGAACGAGCACGACTGCAGCAGCCTGAAGGCAAACCACCTTTAGTCACTCTGCCAGACACACACACACACACACTCACTTAAACATGCTTGTGCACACACAGATATGGATTTACAAATGTGCAAACATTCACACATATGTGTGCACACACGGTGCTCTCCCCTGGCTGACATTCTATTCGCATAAAAAATACATAATCATTTGTTTTCGTATTGCTGACAGAGAGTTAAAAGGTGAGGAGATACATCAGGACTCATGTTCAGTGCATCAGTGCATGCTCTCTGCTTCAACAGATACTAGTACACTAGAATAGAATAGAACAGAATAGAATTTTCAGAAAGTGTGGTGTTAAACAAGTGTTTAACCTGTGCATGCAATTAAACAACGCTACCTGGTATTTTATTTAATGACATTATGGAAGATATAAAATACATCTTTGTTTATTTTACAAGTTAGTACTGTGTTCTGTTTTGTTGTCTTTATGAACTTTACTTCTTTGTTTTCGACCTGTCTCCAAAATCTCAAAGGACCCAACAAATGGCTGAAAATGTCAATTTAACAGTGATTTTTCATAGTTTTGTTTTGGTTTTGTGTCCATTTTACACTTCAAAGACAAGCAAATTATGTTTAGCAATGTTTTGTTGTCTCTATGATGACAAGACAACAAAATACAAATAATGGCTCAATATTTAAGCCCTTTCCCAAAGGTCTGCACTCACCTCCAATTTTGCATGAAACCACAGTAAATGTCCTGCATTAGTAATGGAGCAGCTGAAATTCAGTGCTGAATAAATGTATATATGTATATATATATATATATATATATATATATATATATATATATATATATATATATATATTGAATATAATATTTTTAAACAAATCTCTTTTTTTATAATATTTTTAGTTCTGGTTTATATGTTTATTAATAATAATAGTATTTATTATCATATTAATATGATTATTATTTATAATAATATAATTTGTTAAAAAAATAATACAGTAACAGTATAATAATAAAACAATACAAAAATGTGCAATTATATTAACATTTTCTTATTTAAAAATGTTTTCTGTTTTAATAAATATGTTAAAATATAATTTATTCCTATGATGCAACGCTGAATTTTATTCATTATTCCAGTCTTCAGTGTCACATGATCCTTCAGAAATCATTCTAATATGCTGATTTGCTGCTCAAGAAACATTTCTCATAATTAGCAGTGTTGAAAACATTTATACAGCTTAATACATTTATACAGCTTAATATTAATTGAATCATGATACATTTTACTTTCTTTGTTGAATAAAAAATTCAACATTTAACAATGTAAATGTCTTACGGACCTTTTTTTAATCAGTTTGGTGTTTCCTTGCAGAATAAAAGTATTTATTTCTTTCCCAAAGAAAATTTAAAAATCTACTAAACTTTTGTATATAAATGTTAATTATTTTACCAAAATAAGAGGGATCATACAAAATGCGTTATTTTTTATTTAGTACTGAATAATACATATAGAAGTTCATATAGAAGACATTTACATAGTCAACAAGAGAAAATAATACTTGAATTTATAAAAATGACCCAGTTCAAAAGTTTACATACGCCTGATTCCTAATACTATGTTGTTTTCTTAAATATCCACTACTGTTTTTTTTTTTTTTTGTGATGTTGTTAATGAGTTCCTTGTTTGTCCTAAACAGTTAAACTTTCCACTGTTCTTCAGAAAAATCCTTCAAGTCCCACAAATTCTTTGGTTTTTCAGCATTTTTTGCGTATTTGAACCCTTTCCAATAATGACTGTATGTTTATAAGATACAACTTTTCACACTGAGGGCAACTGAGGGACTCATATGCAACAATTACAGAGGGTTCAAATGCTCACTGGTGCTTCAGAAGGAAACACAATGCATTAAGGGCCTGGGGTGAAAACTTTTGAACAGAATGAAGATGTGTACATTTGTATTATTTTTTTGTATTATCTTTACAGAAGATACATACATGTTTCCCAGAAGACAAAATAAGTTAAATTTACCCTAAACTTCAAATTTTCACTCCCGGCTCTTAATGAATCATTTTTTCTACTAAAGCATCAGTAAGCATTTGAACCTTCTGTAATAGCTGCATATGGGTTCCACAGTTGTCCTCAGTGTGAAAAGATGGATCTCAAAATCTTACAGTCATTGTTGAACAGGGAAAATGCTGAAAAACCAAAGAATTTGTGGGACCTGAAGAGTTTTTCTGAAGAACAGTGAGCAGTTTAACTGTTCAGGACAAACAAGGAACTATCATTAAACAGTTGTGGATCGTCCAGGTAACAACACAGTATTAAGAATGTTAAGTGTATGTCTCTAGTGCATTATATGTAAACATCTTTTATATGAAATATCTTATTCAGGTCAGAACTAAATAAAAAATAACATGCATTTTGTATGATCCCACCTATTTTGATAAAATAACATTTTAACATTTTGTAGATTCTGCAAGGTGTATGTAAAGTTTTGACTACCACTGTATATAAAAAATATAATGTGTTACATACCTTGGGCAGACAAAATTCAATTACATAATGGATTGCTGTGGATTGTGCTAATAGCCTTGTGTTCAAACAATAAAATGCAGAGCTGCTTTTCTGAATGTTTAATTATTTACCGTCAAGCTGTTGCAGAATTGAGCTGTGATGATTGCTTGCAAAATCCAGCCCCTAGATACAATACATAAAGCAAAATTACCCATTGCATTGTAAAAAATTAAAAAGTGAGTCAACTCCTCTTTCTGCACAAAACAATTACCTTTGGCGGCCACCAACCCATTTGGCGCTGCTTTCTGGCATCCACTATAATGAAATGATAAGTCTCATTCTTTAGCACAAACCTCCCCTGCTGTCTACTGGGAATAGCATGCTGCTAATTTACCTAATTCATTGCATTCATTGCAGCAGGCGGTAATTGTTTACCTGTATCCTTATGAAGGTCACTACCAGCAGGCAGGATGTTGACTCATAAAGCCATTCCTTTATAGGATCTAGCATAGAAACAACAAGACAAATGTAAGCATCTCAGACAATCCAGTGTCTTCCAGCCATTATAAGGAAACACAAAAAACACCTCTGTTTCCTCTATCTGGCACTGACTAGCAGCTGTAATCGAAACTAGTCATATGGTGAGTCGTTATTGCGTCACTGATTGTGAAAGTTCAGTCAATCTTTAGAGGTAGATTACTGAATAAAAGTTTTTGAAAGTCTCTTACTCACCAAGTCTGCATTTATTTGATCAAAAATATAAAAACAGTAATATTATGAAATATTACTTCAGAAGGAATTCTTGCCGTGTAAATTTGTCAATTGCTTGTGAGCAGTATTTCATGCACCCAAGGGTTCAGCATTTTCCTTTTGCCAGAGTTTTCAAACTAATATATAATATGTATTAGTATAACTTCAGCTTTCATTGCATTTTTTATTTATACCCACAGCACTTTTTTACCGCCTTGTGTGTACACCTGCACTAGTCTATTCAACAGAGGGTGACTGCGGTGGACTGAAGTGTGCCATCTGTCCTCTGGACAGATGGAATAAATGCCTCCAGAGGCACTATCGTACAATCCGCATTGGTGGGTAGGGCAGCAAGCGAAGCTTTTCTTGGAAGCTTGTACGACAGATTCTCCTGGGTAATGCTACAGGACGGCAGATGGCCACTACCAATGCAGCTGGCAAAAAAAAAAGAAAAGAAAAAAAAAAAGAAAAGAAAAACAGACTGAAGTGAAACCTTGGGAGGTTGTGTTGCTTCTCCTTGTGCTCGAAAACAGCATCAAATTTGATTCTGTTTGCAGATGAACAGATTGGAGATTCCATGATGTGACCCTATTAAACAATTCACTTTTACTGGAAAGAAAAATGAAACTGTTGAGGGATGAGATCAAATAACGACACATTCAACTTGCCCTGGAGCATAAGCCTTTATCACTAAGCTACAGCTTCATCTAAAATATTGAATTTTTAACATGAATCATCACTTAGATAGTTTTAATCATGACCTGGCTGGAAATTGAATGAACACTCATAAATGAAAACTTGTGCTCTGTGATGTCTGTGACTCATACTGATGTACATGTCTTAAGGATTATTGTCCCACATTCATAAAGACTAAAGGATTTTAGGGTCAATAACATGACACTCATGGTCCTATTCATTTCTATGTTCAACAATCAAAAACTTTTCAAATGCATTTCAAAGACTTGAATGCAACTGCTGTTTAATGAGCTTGTTTTACATTTTTTTGAAATGAATTACACATTTAACACTCACTTTTGTGTATGGACTTTATTTAATTAAATGCATTTCGGGCATTCAGACAAATTCATCTCTTCTATGATAAATATGTTTGTCATTTCTGAATCAAATTGGACTTTTTTGTGTTTTTATCATGGCTTAAAGTAACTACATACTGAAAATGTGCATATGCATTTCTTTCTTCAGTTGAAAAGAAGGTTTTTGAGGAAAACATTTCAGGATTTTTCTCCATATAGTAGACTTTACTGGGGATCAGTAGGTTGAAGGTCTAAGTTGCAGTTTCAGTGCAGCTTCAAAGGGCTCTACACAATCCCAGCTGAGGAATAAGGGTTTTATCTAGTAAAACGATGGGTCCTTTTCTAAAAAATAAAATAAAATAAAGATTTATATACTTTTTAACCACAACAAATGCTGTAGTGGATCTTGTAGTCCACTATATGGAAAAAATCCTGGAATGTTTTCCTCAAAAACCTTAATTTGTTTTAAACTGAAGAAAGAAAGACATGAAAATTTTGAATTGGATGACATAGGGGTGAGTAAATTATTGGGAAATTTTAATTCTGAAGTGAACTAATCCATGTAAAACATTTTAGTTGGACATTTAGAACTGGATGCTTTGCATGTTCAGAGAACATTCAAGAATTATGCTTTCATAACGTAAGGCGAGACACTGCAGGTGAATAGGTAAAAAAAAAAACCTAATAGTTATGACCTTACTTACCCAGTTGATTAATTACATTGATAATTGCAAATATTTTTTGTATTACACCTGTTTTTGCCTGCAGTGTCTCCCCTTAACAATGTTAGCAAAACGTTCTTAAAACATATATTTATATCTGGGACTGCCCTAACAACAAAATATTGAGATCATTTGAGGTTCACTATCTTAATATGTTAATAGCAGACCAGTAATGATAAAAAAAAACAACTAGCCTACAACAACAAAATCTACCTGCTCAAATACTCACATCTGTCATGACTCAGGTAAAGCTAAAGATAAGCGTTGAGCTAATGAAGCATTGGAGCGTGATGAGAACATTGGCTTAAAACAAGATAACAGTAAAACTGTCTGATATAGATTTTGACCGGCTGGAAATTATTATTCTATCATTTGTTTGCATGCTGTTCTCTTCAAAACACACTCTTTGCATAATTTACTATGATATTTTCCCTAGACACTTGGTGGAAGTATCAGTAGGTGGTCTGAGATGGCCTTATTATTATACTAATCAAAGCTGCAAGCCTTCCCTGCTTAGTAAATTAGACTGTGCGACCACATTTGCTCACTCATCAGTGCTGTCCTTGAGAGCGGGGAATTTTTTAAGTGGCTATGTATCCTTCAATAATCCTCGTGAGGAGAAAATGTACGTTTGTTGTGAGAGGAAGACAGCAATTTGTTCCACCGAATCAATGTGCCAATAAGAGCTAAGGCGCTGATCTAAAGCATGAATGAGACATTCAGTGCCATTAAAAATACATTAGGGCCAATCTGTGAACCAGCAGGGATTTGCTGGACTGTCTCTAGGCTGCCAATAAGAGCCAGTATTGTAGAGGTAGCCGGACACTTAGTGCATTAAACTGAAAATTGATAATTGGCTCTGACGTGAGTGACAATGACAATTCTTATCAGTTTTTTTGGCTTGGCGATTGGCGGATTGGCCTGGTCCAGAGCCTGGTTACAGCGGTGATAGTGATAACAGTGCAATGCGTGTTCACAGTGATGTTTATTGCGTACATCAAAAGTGATCTAAAGTGTTTCCTGCAGTGTAACTGTGACAACATGGGATGTATTTAGTGTAAGCTTTGCTGATCGCAGCGAGTTTGAAATTGTTAGAAGTTGGCGGGTGGCATAAAATTATAATCACCAACACAAAAGCACATATGGGTCATTCTACAGAATTGGTCCAAAGTTAAAGTTGGAAATGAAAAAAAATATATGTATGTAAATTGTATAATATCCAAGGTATACATTTCTAGTAATTGTGCAGTTAATCAATTCTCAAACTGTATTTTCAGTTTTGCAATATTTGTCCTCTCCTCAAATCTGTCACTACCGAAACACAGTAATAATAATTAGAAGGGTTATATTGACCTGTTAAGATTTATCTTAAATCTACAATGTAAATATATATTTTTGCTATTTTATAAACTTTTTTTTAAATATTAAGTGTGATTTATGAGATTTGTTGTATTTTTAATCCAATTTGTCTTTGTAAAAGGCAAAAAAGTTGATTATACTGATTTTAAAGTTAAGGATTCATTAGTTTGAATATACATTAAACCAAACACTATCATAACATCTTACACTGTTACACTAAAAAGTTTTTACCAGATTCAACTTAAAAACTTAAGTTTAGCAGCTGCCTTAAAATTTTAAGTTAAATCGACTTAAAACTACAAGTCATTTTAACTCATTACAATAAAATGAGTTGATTTAACTTGTGAGTTGAAATGACTTAAGTTGATTTAACTTAAACTTTTAAGGCAGCTGCTAAACTTAAGTTTATAATTTGAAACTGTTGAAAACTTTTTTACATTATAGTTGATAATTCAGTATATTTTTTAAACAAAACATCAAATTTCTTTGGTAGTGACTGCACATTTTTGGTAGTGACTTTTTTGCTTTAGCGACCACATCACATTACAGAATTTTAACTTGCATACTAAAACACTACTAAAACACACCAAAATACAAAAAAAATGACACAACTGTACAAAAATGTTGTTTATTTCCCCCAAATATAAGGATTATGACCCTTTTGTCACTACCGAAACAATAATGATATGTTACGGTCATGACTGTTTCGGTAGTAACAATTTTATGGCATAACATCCAAACAAAACAAAAACGAAGATGTCAATACCGAAACTCCACCAAATGTTTTGGTCATGACTGTTTCGATAGTGACAATTTTAGATACCTTTGAACCTAGTTCAAAGATGCTAATCAGCACCAACTGAAAGTACTCAGTAAATTATGATTTTTAAATATATTAAGCTTACAAATATTTATTGTGTTAACATTATTGTGGGTTTCAATAGATAATATGAGGATCTTAGTAAACATCTAAGATTTGAATACTTAAACACTTTGTACCAATTCTGTAGAATGGCTCATATATTGTCTTCCACAAAAGAAGAAGTCACAAAAGTCATACAGTAAATTATCACAGACTTTTAAGTGAACTATTGCTTTAAGTTATCGAATGCGCATCTGCAATATCTTTGGCTTTTGTTCGTGAAAGTTTCATGAGTTCTACTCACAAAATCCCAGTATGGAAGTGGATGTCTGTTTGGGGTCAATGACCTTTATTGCCTACATTTTGTCTATCCTAGACTGTGATGTCTGACATGCACTTAACTATCAACACACATTTGCTACTATTATGGGTCTTAGAACAGACATTAAGAGGATGACTCAACTAAATGAAAAAAAGGAGACAGTGCGCAGTGAAGCACATTATAGACAGCAACACTGTTTTGTGTGAAAAGAGGTGTGAAGTGTTTATGCACTTTATGGAGTTTTTCATTTATATTTGTGCTGAGAGCATATTTTTTAAGTCAAGTCATTCTTTTCTTTCTTTGTAAAACTTTACTAATTAGGAAAACTACTGTATTGTAAAATTAAATAATTGGAAATAGACTAAACATATATATTTTGAACAAAGTACTGATATACTGCATGCATGAAGAGATATAACAATATAATATAAAATACATTGCATATTTTCAAATAAAATCAGGATCACAAGAGATTTGTGCTGCGAACTGTTAAATTAAAAATAATAAATGTTACCAAGATAATCATAAATTGTGTTAGAAATGTGCAGCAACCTCTTCACAGAGAGATAATTATAGCGTTTCTGTGTTTCTGCTTCTTATAGTCTATCTTTTTCTAGTTTTTAAGTCCTTTTTGGAAATGAGCTGAGCTGTGATGTGTGAAATCTGGAGACCGATAATTGGATCAGACTGACGTAACTCTGCGTGATTTATCAGATCCCACAAGAACGCATATCTCCCAAGACATGATGTGACCCAAAGTATCTAAAACCATAGAAGAACGGGCAGCTGGCAATGCAAAAAGAAAGACTGCCAAATGCAGGATAGAGTTTGTTGTCCAGCAGAAAGAGAAGCAAATGAGTTAGGGACTGTAGTTTGAAACAGTGACAATAAAAAGAAAATATCTATAACTATTATGAGACATTTTACAACCCTGAAAATAAAGAGATTAACCCTTATGAAACTCGCATGTGCTTTGTAAACAGTAGCTCCAGTTACAGTTAGTACCATTTATACAGTGCTGCAGTTACAAGGCGCATCAACTGACATTGTAAATCCATTGGTTTATGCATTTTTGATAGAGACAGAGGTTTAATTGCAGTTCTATTATTTAATATGGCATGTATAAAGAATTATTTTGACTGAATAATTTTACTAATAAACCCATGGACACTCGTAGCTATAATTAAAAAATAATGCATGCTGAAAATAATTGACACAATTCCCCAGAATTAGGTCGATCGAGTATTAAAAATGTTTTTAAACATAATTTTTTATTTGAATTTAGGGCTGTATCTAAATTTTAAATATGAGACTAAATATTTAAATGATATGCAATTTGATGATGCCCCTAAGCTAAACTAATCATCAAATGAACCAATGTGGCTGGCAGATATTAACAAAATCTAGCCAGTTAGATTTTACATTTTTACATTAAGTACTTTTCTGTATAAGTGACTTAACACTGCTTTGGGGAGCGAACATTTTGCTGAGAACCAAGAGGTTGGTTTTTAATAGCTCAGGTTGCCGTATATTGCTGCCTTGCGGCATAATTTCAGTACGCTGACATTTGACACATTTGACTGCCCAGAGGCAGCCAAATTTGCATATTAGCTTTATATTTGAAGATGCTGTAAGCCATTGTTTCCCAATGAGGCCAAAAAGGGATTTGAATAAAATAATGAGTGTTTATAAACAGGTAGCCCGCCCCAAATTTATGCAATTGGTAGAGAGCCTCCTCCAAGATTTCTGATTGGCTAATATGTGTGCAGTCACAAAGATAAGTAATTTCTCAAACTGTTTGATTTTTTGTTTTTGTTTTAAAGGTCAGCTAAAGTATTTAACATATGTAATCTGGATTACGTAATCAGATTCCAAAAATGAAATACTTGTAATCAGATTAAATTGCATTCCTACACTGTAAAATGTTTTCACCAGATTCAACTTAAAAACTTAAGTTTAGCAGTTTAACAAGTCATTTTAACTCATTACAATAAAATTAGTTGATTTAACTCGTGAGTTGAAATGACTTAAGTTGATTTAACTTAAAATTTTAAGGCAGCTGCTAAACTTAAGTTTTTAAGTTGAAACTGGTGAAAACTTTTTACAGTGTAGTCATTGATTAAATGATAACATTATTTACACAATAGCATTAAATTATTGAACATTTAATTAATTCCTCTATTTCATCTTTGAAAGTTTACTCTCTAAAATGGCCTACTGCTTATATAAATTCAGAAAGTCTATCCCCCGGTTTCACAGACACGGCTTAAGCCTAGTCCCTGACTAAAATCTAAGTCTGAGATAATTTAACTGAAATAAACTTGCACGGACTGATCTTGAAATATATCAGTGCCTTTGTTTTGTCTCAAGATGCACACCAGTAATGTTTTTTCGAAGCACGTTTATAAAAATTACTTAAATGTCCTAATTGAACTATGGCCTAATCCTGGCTTAGTCTAAGCCCTGTCTATGAAACCAGGCCTATATGTTTTGTTGACCTTCACACAAAGATCAGTCATTATTCAGGTGGTGACACAGCATTTGACCACTGATTTACAAAAAATATTTCAAATTTAAGAAGTGTTTCAACATTATCTACCACTCAACTTAAAAACTTAAGTTTAGCAGCTGTCTTAAAATTGTAAGTTAAATCAACTTAAAAGTACAAGTCATTTGAACTTATGTTATTGTAGTGAGTTGAAATGACTTGTACTTTTAAGTTGATTTACCTTTAAATTTCAAGGCAGCTGCCGAACTTAAGTTTTTAAGTTGAAACTGGTGAATATTTTTACAGTGATGTATTTTTATGTTTTCGGAAGGCTTCTGTCTTAAAATGCACAAATTGACTAACTTTTTTGTCATCTGACCCTCTTTCACCCAATATATTTACTTGAAGTACCCCTGAGATTTTAAATATATATTTTTTTAATAATTAAGTATCACATTAGCATATTTATTGGTTTTCTGACATTGGTTATGGTCACATGACAGGTAAACAAATAAAATATGTCATTTTTTAAGATGTTTTTCTTTAATTGATGTTAAAATGATTTATTTTAATTTAACATTTTTTTGTGATTTCAATAATTATTAGTTTTTCATTAAACTCATAAGCCCTGTGCAGTTCCTTGACATAATATATTGTTTAATCCACTTCATCTGGTCAGTACTAACAAGTGGAATATATTTTCCTACTCTTTATATTTTATGTCAGTATGGTACAAGATTATCTTATTTAGATCAATTTGATAAACAAGTTATGTCAAAAGTAATCTAAAAGTAGTCTGATTATATTGCCTAAAATGTGTAATGTAATGAATTACGTTACTAACGTCAATTTATGTCATGTAATTTGGAATCGGTAACCGATTACAATTTGTAAGTAATACCCAGCTCTGAATATAAATATGATGTTACTGGCTGAAATATAAGATATGAAATATGAATATGACACTAATTACAATATGTACATTTATAATTAAATTATGTATTAAGACTTATTTTATTTACTTCATTTACTCTCCCTAGTACCTACTGTTGCCATGACTGTTTGCTACTGACACCTTTAACCCCTTATGAAACCGACTACTTTTAAAAAAGACTTTTTGTTTGGACTACTTCTGGCAAAGTAACGTTTTATTTAGGTGGTTCTGATCTATCTAGGAAAACTGGGCAGAAAAATTAATGAACTTTCGCCACCTGCTGGGCATGTTGTACAGTCAAACATCAACCACCACCTCACAACAGCTTCTGATAGACTAGCTAAATGTTAATACCCATTAAGATTTGGAATGAGCTGTGAAGGATTTTAAAAAGACTAATTATCAGACTAATTCATTCTAAACAAAGTAGTCAAATATTACATTAATACATTGGCAACTAACATGTTGTTTGTACTGTAATACATTTTTAAAAAGTTTAGTTTTTTACACCTGTCACTTTTTGTCTTCCTTTAGCCTTGACGTTAAAAGTTGTTTACACACTTGACCTTGAAACCTTATACGTTTAGCACATGTGCCCAAGTTAGTTTGTCACCACAGTTATTTTACAAAGTCCTGTGGAGTGACTCACACAATCTTGTTTTAAAAGAGAATTCTCTTGGGGATTTTTGAAAATGTTGTTCAGGGCCTCATAAGGACTATTTTTACACTGCAGTACTATAAAGTGAACTAGTTTAAGGAAACTTGAGTAAAATTAAAGCTCAAAATCGACTTTGAAAAATTAAAAATTAAAATAAATGGCAACCAGGAACATAATAAATATCTAATTATGATCTAAGTAGAACATAAATTCCAAAAATACAAGACCACTATTAAAAATGCTTAGATATGTTTTTTTTTCAAATGTATTATACTTTTTCATTGCAAATTAAAGTTATCATACACATGCGCAACAAATTTAGTTTTTTCAAATGTTTAATTCTCATTAGTAATGTATTATACTGCAGTTCTTTTGCTAAAAATAGCGTTTAAATTCACTACACAAAATGTATCTTGCGAAGTGAAACATTATTTAGTAACCAACATACATTCTTTAGTAACCAACACACATTCTTACTAAATAAAATTATTTAATATATACCTAGGCTGTTCACAATAAGCACTTATTTGCGCGTACACAGGACAACGTTTGAGGGCGCACATGTAATATCTAAGGCAGTGTTTTTCAACCACTGTGCCGTGGTACACTAGTGTGCCGTGAGAGATCGTCAGGTGTGCCGTGGGAAATTATTCAATTTCACCTAATTGGTCTAAAACATTTTTTGAAACCTAATAAGTTATAAGCTCGGTGTTCATCCAAACAGGCCCAGGTTTCACACTGAGTAGGTAGAAATATGAAAGATCAAAGAAGACTGTTTTCATTGTGCTTAGTTGATTCCTTTTCAAGACACTTTGATAAGAATGACTGTATATTGTTAATTGCACATTTTATTTGAAAGAAGAAGAAATATGAAAGATAAAATACTTTTTTCTTAGTGTTTATTTGATTCCTGTTCAACACACTTCGATAAGAATGGCTGTATATTGGTAATATAAGCTACAGACTTTTGATTGTTGGTGTGCCTTGTGATTTTTTTTTCAATTAAAAATGTACCTTGGCTCAAAAAAGGTTGAAAAACACTGATCCAAGGGATCACAAGGCCTCGATCTCTATACAGGAGATAATCTATATAGGAGAAAATAAAGGTCGAGAATAAAGTCATACAAGCTACAATCCACTTCTTGTTGATTAAAATGAACCGAGAATATCCATGTTTTTCCGTGGGTGCCCGATCATATTTCAGCTCGATTGGCGCCTATGGCAAATTAAGATTTCAAGTGAAAAGCTGAATTTAATGTACTGTTGACTTAGTATTCGTTCTTTGCCTCTTTTGCTATGACAGCAGCACTCATACTGACATGAACTTTGTAAGTTTATCTAAAACCAGATGATCCACGGTATACAACATGATGTTCCAATGAAAATCCTGTGCTTCACTGCAGTCAAAGGCCTTTGAAGGAGTTCACATGATAATGATTATATGTTTGATTTGTGACCTAGAAATTGTGGGAACAAAATATTACAATTTAAAAACATTCTGTTTATTCCTCTGAATAAATAAACCTGGTAAATCTGGCCAATGTGGTCTCAGACTGTATTTGTGGGCCACTTACATCCACTAGAGGGCAGCAGCAGGAATCCCGCGCTCTCTGTCTTCTTCTCTGTTTATCATCATCCTTCACTTCCTCTACGAAAACATGGCGGTCCACGGCCCGGTCGTGAAAATCCACCCGGTGGTTTTGGCATCGATTGTAGACTCATACGAGCGCAGAAATGAGGGAGCAAGTCGCGTGATCGGAACATTATTAGGTGGGTCATTTATTTTCTTTGAATGAAATCTGAGAAGGTCGCGTTTTGTAAAGACAACAGAAGCGACGTTTTGTCTTACGAAGCATGTGTTGTAGTCCAGCAGGTTGGCTGGAGTTGATGAAAGCGCATCCGTACTAAATTAAAAGATCAGCATAACTTAACTGGTTTAATTTGTGTGTCACACAGGAACCACAGATAAGCATTCAGTTGAAGTCACCAACTGCTTCTCTGTTCCTCATAATGAGTCTGAAGATGAGGTAAGAACAACAGCATCATCTCATTTACCACTTACAAAGAAGTACAGTGATGTATTCGTGGTGTACCATGGTATCTGTGATATATTCCATTTGCCTAAATGATAACCATATGCTTACTAAAAATGACCATGGTTTCACCATGTATTTAGACATATCGTACGTAAATATCACAAACACAAAGCGAACAACACAGAAAATTGACCTCATCCTTATTTGCAATGTCTGTGTCATAGGTGGCTGTTGACATGGAGTTCGCCAAGAACATGTACGAGCTTCATAAGAAGGTTTCGCCTAGTGAAGTCATTGTTGGATGGTATGTAATTTTAATAATAAAGTAATTTTTGTTATTTGAAATAAGTATAATATAATAAACATTAGCTGAAATAAAAATGATTTCAGGCAGCTAACAAGTGAACGTTTATCATTTCATTTAGTTCATTAACTTGATGTACTAAAAAACTAAAACTGATATATGAGTTAGTAAAAAGAATATAGACATAAAAACAAATCTTAAACTAGCTAAAACGTAAACTAAAATGAAAACAAATTCAAAATATCTAAAAAAAAATTCAGTAATGTGTCAGTGATATTAATGTGTCAGTGATATTTTACATTTTACATCACAATGGTTTCACTTAAGCCTGTTTCACACATACTCCGTCTGCAGTCCGTGTGCGTTACGTATGCGGTGCAGAAGCAGCATGGCCTCGTTTTGCTTTCACACAGGATGCGTTTGCAGTCCGTTCCTGATCCGTGGCTGTTTATCACAAACACACCATTTATCCGTATAGCTTCCTTTTCTTATTGAAATTGGACTATCACAAATATAACATAATAATAACAGATAACAGACAGAAACAGTCAGCTCTCGTGCCTTTCTTTTGCATGAAATCTTTATTAAAAACAATCCTTTAAAGAACTTTTATACCTGGACAAATGCATCTATTATGTTGCCTTGTTTATTTAAAACTGCGCTTTTCCTTGTTTTAAACCTAACCAAAAAGCCACGTGTTGACTATGAAACACAGTAGACACTATTTATATGTATTTATGGTGTGATCACTACTTTTCAGTGTGAACGCTCTAATCCGTTTACATGTGTGCGGAAAAAAATGCGCAATGCATACGCACTGTAGATGGAGTATGTGTGAAACAGGCGTTACCCTCAGTCCATCCAGGACATAGATGAGTTTATTTCTTAATTAGAACAGAATTATATTACTTGTTTGCCAATCGATCCTTTGCAGTAAATGGGTGCCGTCGGCATGCTGATAAATACATCTCAATAATCCACTCCAGTCCGACAGTTAACATCCTGCATAAAGCTGCATGTTTGTAATAAATCCATCATGAAGACATTTAGCTTTAAACCATGTCTGCCAACTAATATAAAGAGTCCACTCTCTATAATATTGTTATGGCTGGTGAAAATTTTGTCTTGTCTGAATCAGGAAAGAAATCAAGGGTCGATGGATATATGTTGATTAGCTTTTGTTTCGCACAAACAAGCAGCATTTCGCTTCACAAGATGTTAATTGTTGGACTGGAGTTGTGTGGACTGTTTGTAGATCATTATGTTCTTATCAGCCGCTCTTTCTGACGGCACCCATTGACTGCAGAGGATCCTCTGATGAGTGAGTGACGTAATGCGAAATTTCTCCAAATTTGTTCCAGTGAAGAAACAAACTTGTCTACATCTTGGATGGCCTAGAATGAATAAATATTCATTTGGGGTAAATAATTATTTTAAAATGCAAACATAAGTGTAATCTTTTGTTTTGCAGGTACGCCACAGGATTTGACATCACAGAGCACTCTGTTCTGATCCATGAGTATTACAGCCGAGAGGCTCCAAACCCCATACACCTGACCGTGGACACGGCACTGCAGAGCAACAAAATGAACATCCGTGCCTATGTCAGGTAAGATCATCAGGACAAAGGTAGATTATTTTTAATTTGCTGCTGACCTTCTTTCTTAACAGTTTGTATTTGTTGTTTGTGTTGTTAGTTCCCAGATGGGCGTTCCAGGCAAGACAGTCGGTGTCATGTTTACTCCGCTGACAGTCAAGTACATTTACTATGACACAGAGCGCATTGGAGGTTCGAATTTTTTTCACTTATCACCACTTTTGTGTGTTATTCATTCTAAATTGTTTGTACAATATTTAGGATCGGAGTGTTGTTACAGTTGCATGTTTTAAGAGTAGCGTGTTTTGTTGTGAGCACATTCTCATAATGGATTAAATGCGTGTTTCTGTAGTTGACCTTCTACAAAGAACTCGTGCGTCTCCCAATCGTACCAATGGACTGACCACAGACCTGGCCCAGGTGGGCAGTGCAGCAGGACGCGTGCAAGAAATGCTGGCCACAGTGCTCACATATATAGAAGATGTACTGGTAAGTGTCTCTTTTGGACATACTGTTAATACTTTTTGGTGACCTATTGGGTTTCAGAGGTACTTTATTCAAATTTCTATACAAAGAGTTGCTTTTTTTCATACTTTACTAATCACTTTGCGGCACAGAAGACTTTAGTCTTCTTATTTTAATCAATTATAAATGCATATCAGTGTTGTTTTTGACAACCATCTTAGATTTAGTCTTAGTCTTTTGGACTAAAATGCTTCTTAGTTTTAGTCAAATTTTAGTCACTTCTATATGTGATAGTTTTAGTCCAATTTTAGTCACTTCTATATGTGATAGTTTTAGTCCAATTTTAGTCGACGAAAAGTCAAAAAGGTTTTAGTCTAGTTTTAGTCAAGAAAAGGGAAAAAAGTAGTCTTTTAACAAATTAATGTAGGTCAGTAAGTATTTTGCTGTTGGGTAGTGTCACTTATAAGTTCTGAAAATAGCAGATCTATAGTTCAACACAATGTGAGCTTCCGGATCGACTATTTTCACCAATAATTACAATAATGAAGGAATGTTTTAGAACATAAAAGACAAACAAGGATGGAATGCTAAAACGGCTTGCCATACTAGTATAGCAAAGAGTATTTAATGCTAAAACGGCTTGCCATAGCGTCAGATACTTTGTTTTAATTGGCATGCACAATAAGCGGAAATGTCATGCATTTTAAACGTCTGACGGACCACCCACTAACATTTTCGTCTATTCTCGTCTCGTCAACGAAAACTCACGTCTCGTCATGTTTTAGTCATCAACGAGCCATTTTTATCTCGTCATCGTCTCGTTATCGTCATGAAAAAAAGTGGCGTCAACGAAATGATTTCGTCACCGTCATCGTTGACGAAAACAACACTGATGCATATTATAAAGTGTATGATAATACACATATAGAGTATATACCTACAGTTGAAGTCAAAAGTTTACATACATCTTGCAGGATCTGCAAAATGTTGATTATTTTACCAAAATAAGAGGAGGCATACAAAATGCATGTTGTATTTTTTATTTAGTACTGCCCTGAATAAGATATTTCACATAAAAGATGTTCACATATAGTCCACAAGAGAAAATAATAATTGAATTTATAAAAATGACTTTACATACATATGATTCTTATTACGATGTTGTTACCTGAATGATCCACAGCTGTGTTTTTTGTTTAGTGAGTGCCTTGTTTGTCCTGAACAGTTAAACTTCTTGCAGTTCTTCAGAAAAATTGTTTTGTTTTTCAGCATTTTTGTGTATTTGAAGTCTCATAACAAAGACTCAAAGACTGATTTTGAGATCCATCTTTTGACACTGAGACAAATGAGGGACTTGTATGCAATTATTGCATAGAGTTCAAACGCTCATGCTCATTAAAAGCCAGGGGGTAATAAAATTTAAAGATCAGGATAAGTTTAATTTATTTTGTCTTCTGGGAAACATGTAAGTTGCTTAAAAAAAAAAAGTTATTTAGGCAAAATAAAAAAAATAAATGTTCACATCTTCATTCTGTTCAAAAGTTTTCACCCCTGGCTCTTAATGCATTGTTTACGTTCTGGAGCATCAGTGAGCACTTGAACCTTTTGTAGTTGCCTATGAGTCTCAAAATCATACAGTCATTGTTGGAAAGGGTTGAAATACACAAAAAAGCTGAAAAAACAATTTCTGAAGAACAGCGGGCAGTTTAACTGTTCAGGCCAAAGAAGGGACTCATGAACAACTATCATTAAACAAAATAACACCACTGTGGATCATTCAGGTAACAACAGTATTAAGAATGAAGCGTATGTAAATGATTGAACGGAGTCAAGAGCTTATTCAAGTCAGTACTAAATAAAAAAAAATAACATGCGTTTTGTGTGATTCCTCTTGTTTTGCTTAAATTAACATTTTGCAGATTCTCCAAGGTGTATGTAAACTTTTAATCTCAACTGTATGTGTGTATATTAGTATTTATACAACATACAAGAATCCCCATGAGTAATCGACACTTGCCTTGTAACATAATCTCACCAAATCCATTGTTTGATTACTGAAACCTCTTTTATTTTCTAGTCTGGTAAAGCGACGGCAGATAACAGTGTTGGTCGTTTCCTGATGGATCTTGTGAACAAAGTGCCCAAGATCTCAGCAGAAGACTTTGAGAACATGCTGAACTCCAACATAAATGTAAGTGACACGGAGAACAATTTGATATACTACATGTTTTATGTCCTTCCAGGGTTCCCACAGTCACGAAAGCCCAGTTTTTATACAGTTATTTTTCTGTTTACGATATTCAATGGCTACTTATTATGAAAGCCTATTTTCACCACTGAATAAAAAATAAAGGTTATTGCGATTTTATTTTTATTTAAACCACACAATTCTCACTTCATTTTCAGAATTGAGATGTAAACTCGTAATTGCGAGGAAAAAAAGTTACAATTACTTTTTTTTTTTAATTTAGTGGCGAAACGGGCTTCCATAGTTATTGCTCATATGTAGAATAAAACAGTTTAGCAAGCCATAGTGTTTTGAGTGAATTGGGTTGTATGTACTAAGAAAATTATCTTTAATGGTACCTTTGCCAATCTTGTGAAATTGTGAGTTTGTATCAAGAAATTCTGAGAGAAAAAAGTCAGAATTGTGATATATAAACTTGTAACTGCAAGGTATGAAGTCAGAATTGTAAATTGTGAGTTATAAACTTGCAGTTGCAAGTTATAAAGTCCATTTCTGAGGGAAAACATGACTGATATGTTCTCAGAATTGCGAGTTTATATATTACAATTCTGACTTAACTTGCAAATGCGTGTTATAAAGTTGCATCTTAATTCTGAAAATTAAGTCAGAATTGTGTGATATATAAACTCACATTTGCAAGTCAGAATTGCGATATAAACTAACAATTCTGACTTTTTTCTCAGAGTTGCAAAAGTCATAATTGCGAGGCATAAACTGAGAAAAAAAGTCTGAGTTCAGTCACACAATTCTGACTTCATTTTCAGAATTGAGATTTAAACTCGTTATTGCAAGGGGATAAAAGTTGCTATTACTTTATTTTTTAATTTTGAGGTGAAACGGGCTTCCATAGTTACTGCTCATATGTAGAATAAAACAGTTTAGCAAGCCATAGTGATTTGAGTGAGCTGAGTCAGTTCTTTTCAGTGAATCGGTGAAACTAGTCGTATGTACTAAGAAAATCAAAATGTTCCTGAATCAAAATAATTTCAAACAGCAGAACCCTGAAATAAGTGAGTGAGTTCAGAATGAATCATGGTTTTGTTCTAGTGTTTCTCAAGTGATCAGACTCTTGTGTTTTTGTTTTTTTCAGGATCTGTTGATGGTGACCTACCTGGCTAATCTCACTCAAGCTCAGATCGCCCTTAACGAGAAGCTAGTTGTTCTGTGATCAGAAATTAAAATAAATAAAATATGTTTGTCATTCCAAACAATCTGTGTGATTTATTTTATTTTTTTAAACATTGTGCTGGGATATCTGAGAGCTTGTGGGAATATTCCTTTAAACAAAAAAATAAATAAAAAGAGAAAGGAACTTGAAAGTTTGTGCTATATTTCTAACTTTATCATGTTTTTGAAAAGAACAATAAGCAGACACCAAAAAAACGTTCACAGGTGGTCACGACTAATGATGCGGTTGACGGATGAGACGAGATACGTAACGCTCGTCCTTTTATGACGTCATCAGGAAGACCGCAGATGGAAAGATGGCTGCGTTTCGCTGTCGGCGAGACCCGTGCGGCTTTATCTGTCTCATTTTAACTTATTTTAGCGTCTTTTACGCTGACTATGTTGTGATTCAGTATGTCCTGATCCCCGCGTATTCTGGAAGGTGAGTACCGTATAAACGAAGCTTTGAACAGCCTTTCTTTGGTTCACGTAACAGCACCCGCCGCTCATGAGATCATCGCTTTATAACTCTTCCTTTTTAGAATCACCCATAGCAACAGCCGTTCTAAAGCAGAGTGCGTGCCGAATGTTATCAGCGTTCTGATGCGTTTTCCCGCGAAATGTGTTTACATTGTGTTTGAACTGTTTGCAACTAGTACCAGCATCGCCAGACTGCGGTAGCACATCTTTCAACGTGTGTTTACTACTCTTTACGTCTCTGTTACACTATATAGTCTAAGGTTTCAGGTTATCCTACACGAAATTAACAAGCCGACGTGCCTTATACTGTAATATATTGTTATATACCGCTTTTTTGGACGTGTGCTGTGTTATTGTTTGAAGTACTTGGGAGTAAAATGTGTATAGCTTATGTAATGAATATGTAAAGTTCCACAGGAAACTAACATGTCTCACAACTTTATTTGGACATTAGTTTTTAATGTCTCGTATATTAATCAGGCAAACACTAGGCTTCTGCTTTTTTTACTTTTATATGTTATGTTACAACCATTATAACCATTACAACTTCATCACACACATTTTTTAAAGTCCTATTAAGTAGTCAGCAACACCAGAAAACAAAATCACTTCTGCATTTAATGCATATTCAATATTTAAAATTATAATGATTATGAGTATTTCAACATATAAACTCTATTTTCTCTGTGTTTAGTGTATGGTGCACTCTGCATGGATCTGTGTTTAATATTATTCTATTACTGCTGCTGGCGTGCCATTCAAAAGCAGTGTTCTCTGATCCTGGTGAGTGCTCTTATTTAATGGATCAATCTCATTTTCTCTGGGTTTCATTCTTTTTTGCATAATTGTCCACCTTCACAGGTCCGCAAAATATCTAATGCCTTTTATATTAAGTAATAATAGGAATACTTTTATATTGTGGACTACCAGTCAAAAGTACCAGTCACTAAGCCTGCACTTATTTGATCCAAAGTACAGCAAAAACAGTAAATGTTAAAATATTTTTACTATTAAAATAACTGCTTTCTATTTTAATACATTTTAAAGTTTAATTAATTCCCGTGATTAACGCTAAATTGTTTTAACTTTACTCTAGTCTTCAGTGTTAATGAACCTTCAGAAATAATTCTAATATGCTGATTTGCTGTTCAAGAAACATTTATTAATATTATTATCAATATTTCAAACAGTAAGAGTACTTTTTTTATTATTTAAATTCTAGAAATAAATACTTTTATTTAGCAAGGATGCTTTAAATTGATCAAAAGTGATGATAAAGACATTTATAATGTTACTAAAGATTTAAATTTCAGATAAACGCTGTTCATCTGAACTTTCTATTTAACGAAGACATCTAAAAAATTCTATGGCGCTGTTTTCAACATCATCATAATAATAAATGTTTTTTGAGCAGCAAATCAGAGTATTAGAATGATTTCTGAAGGATCATCATGTGACTGGAGTAATGATGCTAAAAATTCAGCTTTAAAAATCACAGGAGTAAATTACATTTTAAAATATATTCAAATAGCAAAATAAAAATATTTAAAAATTGTACTGTTTTTGCTGTCCTTTGGATCAAATAAATGTATAGGCTTGGTGAGCAAAACAGACTTTTTTTTTTAACAAAACATTAAAAATCAAAAACATTTGATGGTGGTCTAAGTATTTTAAGACACAATCTTGTTAAAATGCAAATCAAAAATATGATACAATAGGCTTTTGAGGAACGTTGCATTGCATTGCATTATGTTTTTCCCCACACTATAAAAACAACAGAGCTTTGATCATAAAAACTAAGCATTTTGGAGATACAATGTGACAACTGATAATAATATCCATTTTATGTGAACAGTCTGTTGTACTGTTAAAAAGATCTCATTGATTTATATTAAAAGGAATCAAAATTTCATGTTACCTTTTGGCCATAAAAATAACATCTGAACCTAATTGCCTATTTTTTGGGCCTCTAAATGACACCCCCCCCCCCCTCAAGTGTAAGTTCCATACTTTCACTATATCATACTATATAGACCATAATTTCCTGATGTATTAAATATGATACAAG
This sequence comes from Garra rufa, assembly GCF_049309525.1. Classification (NCBI taxonomy): domain Eukaryota; kingdom Metazoa; phylum Chordata; class Actinopteri; order Cypriniformes; family Cyprinidae; genus Garra; species Garra rufa. The sequence goes on along the minus strand of NC_133366.1, from coordinate 45,259,059 downwards.
ACCTTACATGTATGCAAACTTTTAGATTTTCTTTTTTGTCTAAATGTTTCCCATTTATTATTACAGGTATGGTTCCTCTACCTGAGACGGCCATTGACTTCTCTGACTTGAGGTCCCAGTCCAACCGTCTAAATGACAGAGTGAGTGTTGCTGATCTGTCTACTGCTGTAATGGTATTATAATTGTATTCATATCACATAAATCTAACAACTATTTTGCAAATGTTATTTTCTAATTTAACTTTTTCCTGTTTATTATTTAGTTATTATATTGATTCATTAGTGGTTCACAGTGTGTATATTTTCTGTTTACTTGCTTTGGACCTTATTTCACAGTGCATTTGCTTTATGGCATGTCTTTAATCTTTGTGTTGTTCTCATCAGGGCTGTGAGGGCTGGACAGTGTGCAGTCGCTGTGAGACGTATCGGCCTCCTCGAGCACATCACTGCAGAGTTTGTCAGCGCTGCATCAGGAGAATGGACCATCACTGCCCATGGTGAACCTCTCATTGTTTTCCATTAGCCAGTGTCTTCAAATTGAATTCATATTCATGTGAGTGGGTGTTTGTAATAAATGCATTTGCATGTGTTTGCTCTTTTATAGGATCAATAACTGTGTTGGAGAACTTAATCAGAAATACTTCATTCAGTTCCTCTTCTACACAGGTGAGTTTTAGAAACTTTTTTTTTCTTCTGTGGAACACAAAAGATGTAACCGAATGTTTTTCATTCCTCTCTTCTAATGCCATGTTGTTTCTGTATGCCTCTGTAGGCATGGCCAGCTTGTATTCCATGGCGCTGGTGGTGTCAGCCTGGGTGTGGAGAATAAGGAGTGAAAGAGAGGGAGATGGAGATAGAGAAGGAGAAGAAGCTCCCAGCAAACATCTCATTGTGTAAGTCACCAATATCTTCTGAGGTCTTATATATATGTTAGGGATGCACCAAAATAAAAATTCTTGGCCAAAGCCGAACAAATTTAAACACTGGGCTGAAGGCCGAAAGCCGATTACCGAACATGTTTTTATCCCCCATATATTTTGCCAATTTTTTCACCAAAAATTAAAAGTAAAAATAAAAATTAAATAGCCAAAATGTGCTTTTTAGTTTTGTCTTGCTTTTCAAAAAGAAAATCAATTATAAAACAACAATTTAAAAATACTTACATAACATTTTAACATTCAAGTAGACATTATAGCCTACCAACAAAGGAAAACTCAAGTTAAAATTAAATAAGTTTGTAAAATAATATTCTTTGGCCATTTTTAGGACCCCCTTCTTGAATCAGGCATGCGTTTTCTTATGTACAAATAAATACAGCCTTGCTGAGCAAAGGAGAATGTTATAATAAATGTATTAATTGAGCTGTTGTGATGATTATTGTTTTTGTCTTTTTTATTTTATTTTACAGTAATCATTAAAATTACAATGCTAACATTTACGAATGTTGTCTTTTATTTTGGCAAAAAAAAAAAAAAACATTACAAGACCTCAATACTACTTTTATCTGACTGCAGCAGATTTATGAATGATTCTCATTATGCTATTTCACCACAGATTTTCCTCACGCTTTGGACTAGCGAGCTCATTCAGAGCTGTCAGAATACATACAACCTGTGCTTGTATTAGACAACATAACATTCTTTAGTTTATTTACTAATGATTTAAAGGAACACTCCACTTTTTTTGGAAATAGGCTCATTCCCCAAGCAAACTTCCTTGACTATTACGCCGGAATGAAAGTGTAGTTCCTAATCTTATCAGCCTAGAAACTCGCAGCTTTGCATTTCCACCGGTCTTAGTACACGATACAACTACAGAAGAGTCAAGTATTAAATACAACAAATATGGAAACTCGTTGGTCATTTTTGAACGCGATGCTATTGGTCTAATAGGATTCAATGATCTATGCTAAGCTATGCTAAAAGTGATATCGCCAGAACAGGAGAACGGCTGAATGGATTTCAAAACGGTAAAACTCAACTTATTAACTCGGGGGGGAGTTGGAGAATGAGCCTATTCCCAAAAAAAGTGGAGTGTTCCTTTAAGGCCATTTTGCGATTTCGGTCATCATACAGTAACCAGCAACAACCACCATTTTCTCTTCTCATCGAAGACATATGATGTCTTTATAAACAGTCTCTTGCTGTTGGTGCTTGTAATGATTTTTGCTACATTAGTGCGCACCTCTATTTTAACGTGCCACGTCATTGTTCGGTATAATTTATTTGGCCTTTTCGCTTATTCAGCTGAACACACAAAGAGCTTTTCGGTGCTATTTCCGGTCAAATACTTTAGGTTGGTATAAAATATATAACGATTATCAATATTGCTTATGTTCTTGTGTTTCTTGGTAATTTGTTCTACAGGGCACATTATATCATTTTGCTGGTGGAGTCGATACTTTTTGGAGTTTTTGTCTTGGTGATATTTTATGACCAGGTATGCATCAATATTATATAGCTTCTAATTTTGGACCATATGTTGATATTAAAACCAACAGCAGTGATATAATTGTAATACTTCATATTGAATTACTACTGCTTGTCATTTTGCATTTATTTAAATTCCGAATTTGATTTTCTTTAATTTATTGAAAAATCTTTAAAAATGCAAATTAATTAATTCACCCAAAAAAAAAAATTTCTGTCATTAATTACTCTTCCTCATGTTGTTCCAAACCCGTAAGACTTTTGTTCATCACAAATGAAGATATTTTTGATCAAATCCGAGAGCCTTTTGACCCTGCATAGACAGCAAGGTTCCTACCACGGTCAAGGTACAGAAGCTCTCGATAATGCCAGCAGACCAAATTTTAATGATCAAAAAGTATATAAGATATAAAGATATAGACTTGCAATTGCGAGAAAAAAGGTCAGAATTGCGAGATACAAACTCACATTTGCAAGAAAAAATCTGAATTGCAAGTTTTTCTCTCACAATTTTATTTCTTGCATTTGTGAGTTTTCATCATGCAATTGTGAGGAAAAAAAAGTCAATTGCAAGAAAAAGGTCAGAATTGTGAGCTATAAACTTGCAATTGTGAGGAAAAAAAGGCAGAATTGTGAAATACAAACTCACATGGTCTTCAGCATCACATGATCCTTCAGAAATCATTCTATTATGCTGATTTGGTGCTTAGGAAAGTCAATACTTTTTGGAGTTTTTGTCTTGGTGATATTTTATGACCAGGTATGCATCAACATTATATGTGACCCTGGACCACAAAACCAGTCTTAAGTCGCTGGGGTATATTTGTAGCAATAGCCAAAAATACATTGTATGGGTCAAAATTATTGATTTTTCTTTTATGCCAAAAATCATTAGGAAATTAAGTAAAGATCATGTTCCATGAAGATTTTTTGTAAAATTCATGCTATAAATATATCAAAATGTAATTTTTGATTAGTAATATGCATTGTTAAGAACTTAATTTGGACAACTTTAAAGGTGATTTTCTCAGTATTTAGATTTTTTTGCACCCTCAGATTCCAGATTTTCAAATAGATGTATCTCGGCCAAATATTGTCCTATCCTAACAAACCATACATCAATAGAAAGCTTATTTATTGAGCTTTCACATGATGTATACATCTCAGTTTTGTAAAATTTAACCTTATGACTGGTTTTGTGGTCCAGGGTCACATATAGCTTCTAGTTTTGGACCATATGTTAAGATTAAAATAAAGCAAATCAAAACTTCATATTGAATTACTACTGCTTGTCAATTTGCATTTATTTGGATTCTAAATTTCGATTTTCTTTGATTTATTGAAAAATCCTTAAAAAAGCAAATCTTATTTATGTAATTAAAGGGATAGTTCACCCAAAAATGAAAATTCTGTCATTAATTACTCATCCTCATGTCGTTCCAAACTCGTAAGACCTTCGTTCATCTCTGTCCCAGGAGAGAAGAAATAGTTGAATAAAGTCATTATTTTTGTTTTCTTTGAGCAGGAAAAGTATTCTTGTGGCTTTGTAAAATTTTTGGATTTCATCAAAAATATCTTAATTTGAATGTCTTTTGGGGTTGGAAAGACAGGAGGGTGAGTAATTAATGACAGAATCTTCATTTTTGGGTGAACTATCCCTTTAATTGTTTAAATTTAAATGATTTTTTTGCACATTGATCTGTCATCTTCTGTCTCTCTGTTGTTTTTGTCCCAAGCTGGTGTCCATTATAACAGATGAGACGCCCATTGAACAGATGAGGAACAGACTAATGAAAGACAAACCCAACAACACCCACCCGTCACACATTACACACACAAGAAAGCCCAAAATTGCATTGCTGAGGGAGGTTTTCGGACGTGGTGAGTTTAACTAACTATCTGTTTTGATCCTGCAAGCTTGTTGTTAGAATTGCATCACTGGTGCTGTTATACATTTTTATGAAAGCCTGTTTAAAATAAAATACTAAAGTAACTGTGATTATATATTTATCACACAATTCTGACTTTCTAACATGCCGTTGCAAATGAACAAGTCTGAATTGTGAGATATAAACTCGGAAAAAAAAGTTTATATCTCACAATTCCAAGAAAAAATCTTAGAATTGTGAGATACAAACTCGCATTTGCAAGAAAAAAAAAAACTGAATTGCGAGTTTTTATCTCACAATTCTGACTTTATTTCTCACAGTTGTGAGTTTATATCATGCAACTGTGAGAAAAAAATCAGAATTGTGAGATACAAACTCGGATTAGCAAGAAAAAAATCTGAAAAGCACATTTTTATTTCACAATTCTATTTCTTTCAGTTGTGAGTTTATATAATGCAATTCTGAGAAAAAAGTCAGAATTGCGAGATAGAAACATGCAATTGCAACAATAACAAAAAATTGCAAGATACATTTGCAAGAAGAAAATGAGAAGTTTTTCTCTCACAATTCTGACTTTTTTCTCGCAGTTGCATGATATAAACTCACAACTGTGAGAAAAAAAAAGTCAGAATTGTGAGCTATAAACTTGCAATTGTGAGGGGAAAAAAGTGTCACACGATCCTTCCGAAATCAATCTCATATGCTAATTTGGTGCTTAGGAAAGATTTATTATTAATAACATTTGAGCTGCTTAATATTATTGTGGAAAACATGATACATTTTTTTCAGGATTTTTTGGTGATTAGAAAATTTCAAAGATATAAATGTCGTTGCTTTCACTTTAACTAAATTTAATGCATCCTTGCTGAATACAATGGAAAAAAGTGACCTCATGCTTTTGAACAGCAGTGTATAGAAGGATACTTGTTTTTCCACTTGTATTTCTCTCATGTTTACAGGTTCTATAATATGTTGGTTGTTCCCACTCCATTCCTCCCCTCCTTCTGTTGGCGGCATCAGTTATTCAGCACTTCCTGATTACGATGTGTAACACTAACCAGTTTTCCATCGGTTCCTTTGAACGTTTCATCAGTATCGCGTCGTGTGTAGGACACTGTGAATATTATGTTACTGAGGTGCAAATATCAGCTATGATGAAGGAAGAGTGCTGCTGTGTGAGTGACTTCTGCTTCCTGCTTCTCTCACACACAGTTACAAATACTCTGTTACAAGGTACTACTTCTACAAACCTGGATCTTTTTCCTTTTTCAGTTCATCTAAATGAGGTGTGTTCATATAACCCAGGACATTTATTGTTTTTTCATTTTTTAATACAATATTAATTATGAGGATTAAGTGTTTTTTTCTCTCAGAAGTATCTTGTTTGAAGTTATTAAGTAAGCAGTATCTTAACCTGTAACCAGTATACATTTTGTTACTTAACCATTGATTGGCTGTAAGAGACGTGAGGGCACATTTGCAAGGTCAGCTGTGTTGACTTTATTTCAGGTAAATGCAATAGGATGCATCGTCATTCATTTTGTTTTTATTGTGTGTGTTTGAGTACATGGACTGTACTCCATTTTACATGAGGATTGTAAATAAAGATGTATTTTATAACTTTAATTTCTGACGAAACGTGTTGCTGCATTTTCAGGGTACTGGACTATTTTTGTTGAAGTGCTTGATTTGCTTTTGTTTGAAATGTTAACGTTTTTGCTGTTTTATGGACAGCTTTGAGGGATGTGTGTACATAACAGATGAACATGTATATTGATAATGTTTACATTGATATTTATTGTAATTTATCTGTGGATTTTCGTGCGTCAAAATGCTGCTCTGACTTACGTGAAGACATCTTTTCATATTCTGGCTTTTTCGCTTAAAAATTACAAGTTTGAGTGGAAATAAACCAGTGGTGTTGAATATAAATTTCTTTCTGTGTTTTTTTTGTTTCAGGAAATCAAGTATATACAGTTAAAGTCAAAAGTTTATATACACCTTGAAGAATCTGCAAAATGTTAATTACCAAAATAAGAGGGATCATACAAAATGCATGATATTTTTTTTAGTACTGACCTGAATAATATATTTCACATATAAGACATTTACATATAGTCCACAAGAGAAAATAATAGTTGAATTTATAAAAATTACCCCGTTCAAAAGTTTACATACACTTGATTCTTAATACTGTGTTGTTACCTGAATGATCCACAGCTGTGGTTTTTTGTTTGTTTTTTTTAGTAATAGTTTTTCATGAGTCCCTTGTTTGTCCTAAACAGTTAAACTGCCCGCTGTTCTTCAGAAAGATCCTTTAGATCCCACAAATTCTTTGGCTTTTCAGCATTTTTGTGTATTTACACCCCAACAATGACTATGATTTTGAGATCCATCTTTTCACACTGAGGACAACTAAGGGTCTAATATGCAGTTATTACAGAAGGTTTAAATACTTACTGATGCTTCAGAAGGAAACACAATGCATTAAGAGCCGGGGGTGAAAACTTTTGAATTTGAAGACCAGGGTAAATGTAACTTATTTTGTATTTTTTGTAGCTCCTGAAGGGCAGTACTAAATGAGAAAAATCTACACATTTTCATTCTGTTCAAAAGTTTACACCCCTGGCTATTAATGCACCGTGTTTCCTTCCGGAGCATTAGTGGGCGTTTGAACCTTTTGTTATAGATGCATATGAGTCCCTCAGTTGTCCTCAGTGTAAAAAGACAACTCAAAACCATACAGTCATTGTTGGAAAGGGTTCAGATACACAAAAATGCTAAAAATGTCTCCATAGACTGCCATTCAAAATCAATTGTTGATATCAAGAATTCAGTTCTTACTAGTAAAAACCTTTTTTTGATATCAGCAACCATGTGGTTACAAGTAAAAATGACTGTTTTTGATAGCAACAATTGATTTTGAATGGCAGTCTATGTATGGCAAGCCATTTTAGCCTAAAATATACTAAGTGTTACTCGTCGTAATTGCATTTTTACTAGTAACAATTCAATTAGAGAGCTCTATATTTCATTTTTTACTAGTAACAATGCCAATTAGAGAGCTCTCTAATTAAATTCTTACTAGTAACAATTATAATTAGAGAGCTCTCTAATTCAATTATTACTAGTAACAATTCCAATTACAGAGCTCTCTAATTCAATTCTTACTAATAAGAATTTCAATTAGAGAGCTCTACAAATTCATTTTTACTAGTCATATGTCTCCATTGACTTCCATTCATTTTAAATTACAGAGCTCTAAAATTGAATTATTACTAGTAACAATTACAATTAGAGAGCTCTCTAAATCAATTTTTACTAGTAATAATTCCAATTACAGAGCTCTCTAATTCAGTTTTTACTAGTAAAAAAAACACATTAAAGATATGTTTAATTGCAGAGCTCCGTAATTGAATTAAAGAGCTCTCTAATTCAGTTCTTACTTGTAACAACTGAATTAGAGAGCTCTCTAAATGAAATTCTTACTAGTAAAAACTGAATTAGAAAGCTCTCTAATTGTAATTGCTACTAGTAAAAATTCAGTTGTAGAGCTCTCTAATTGAAATTCTCACTAGTAAAAATTCAGTTGTAGAGCTCTGCAATTAAAAATGAATGGAAGTCAATGGAGACATGACTAGTAAAAATGAATTTGTAGAGCTCTCTAATTGGAATTGGTACTAGTAGGAATTTAATTAGAGAGCTCTGTAATAGGAATTGTTACTGGTAAGAACTGAATTAGAGAGCTCTCTAATTGTAAATGTAGCTAGTAAAAACTGATTTAAAGAGTTCTCTAATTGGCATTGTTACTAGTAGGAATTGGATTATAGAGCTCTCTAATTGAATTGTTACTTGTGAAAATGCTTTTATGATGAGTAACGCTTAGTATATTTTAGGCTAAAACGGCTTGCCATAGTCTATGGAGACATTTTACTAGTGAAAATACAATTACAGATATTAACAACTGAATTTTTTATATCAACAATTAGATTCTTGATATCAACAATTACCATTTTAACTAGTGAAAATATAATTGTTGATATCAAGAATGAACATTTTTACTAGTGAAAATTGAATTGTTGATATCAAAAATAGCAATTGTCACTAGTGGAAATGTAATTGCTGATATCAAGAATGAACATTTTCACTAGTGAAAACTGAATTGTTGATATCAAGAAGTCATATCCTGAGATGGAATAAAAGTCAAAACGGCTTGTCATACAGGACAAACAAGGGACTCATGAACAGCTAAAAAAAAAAAAAAAAGCTGTGGATCTTTCAGATAACAACACAGTATTAAGAATCAAAAGTGTATGTAAACTTTTGAACGTTTGAACTATTATTTTCTCTTGTGGATTACATGTAGACGTCTTTTATGTGAACTATCTTATTCAGGTCAATACTTAATAAAAAAAAAGTAACATGCGTTTTGTATGATCCCTTAGTTTGGTAAAATAATGAACATTTTGCAGATTCTGCAAGGTGTAGCCTATGTAAACTTTTGACTTAAGATGTAGATTGATATATGTATAGATAGATAGATATAAAAATTCTGTAAGCATAAAATAAGATAGTGACCCATAAACACAATGACGACACATTATCTTTGTTATTACAGAATGATTAAATTGCGTGACTAATAAACAGGATTTCGTTTTGCGCATAATGTATGCCATTCTCTAAAACCGTCAGCTTTTAATAAAGGCGTGTATAGGGAGTGGTGGACATTAATATTTCACTTGAAACACAGCACACCTAAATGAGTGAGAGCTAATTAAAAAGGGATCATATTAATTTTTCAATCTTTCTGAGCTCGTCGCTTACTGGCCCGATTCGTGATCACGTGCTTGTGTTGTTATTTTTGTTGTCGACTTCCTGGTAGCAAAAATCATGTGATCATGTGACGCTTCCTGGAGCTTTACTTTCACGCATCAGTTTTGCTCTCCGCAACAGCATTTGCCAGCAGTAAACCCTACATCCACCGCGGGATTTTGTTGCGGACTTGCGTTTGTTTACGGTATGGCTGACGGTGAGCGATCGCCTTTGCTGTCGGACTGTCGCGATGGAATGAACGGGCTGTCACCGGGAGATGAGACCTACCGACCTCCGACCAAACCACAGAGTGAGTCAAAACTGACCCGGATTGACAGAACGCTTTTAGAGCTGTTTACCTGCACAGCATTTCTGGGCATCATAGGCAAATTCGAATGTACGATTCAATTCTTTTTGATTCGGTTCGGTTCGATTGGAGCGTTCGAACGCGCCTGTGATGCCCACGCTCACATGCTGTCTAGGAAGCGCACTACTTAGAATTTCCTTATTTATTACTTTCATTTTGATTTATTTAGAGCACAGTGTGTGCATATTTTGACCATGTGATTTAACTTGCCTCACTACAAATAGATTAGTGGCAGATTAGACAGTACACCTGAATCACATGACTGATTTTTGCCCTAATACTTATCAGTTTATCAGACTTAAGTATACTTAAGTATTGACTGAGCAATAATACAAGTTGAAATTATTGACTGTTTGACACAATATTGCTCTAGGTAACAAATCCATTTTCTTCACTTTGCTCAAACAATGCATATGAAATGGCAGTGAAATTAATTAAAATTAAAAGTTAATATGATTATTAATGAAGTAATGATGAGGAATAAACCTTTTATTGATGTTAAATATTTATTAATTTGATGTATTTATTAATGTAATATTTTACTTAAAATTGTAAAAGTATCTTACTTTATTAGTAATTTATAATTTATATAAACTTAATTTATACTTTAAGTAAAAAAGTTCAGAGACCATGTCTGTTAGATGATAGTATAAAAAAAGAAAGAAAAACTGTAAATAAAAGGTTAAAATAAAATATTTTTCTTATCGGTTTGTATGGAAGCTTGTTTCTGCCCTGAAATATGTTTATCTTGCATCTTTTTCGCTTACAAATTGTATACTTTTTGTTATTTTTATCTTACAGTTCACACAATTGTGAGTTTATATCTCACAATTATGTGTTTATATTTCACAGTTTTGAGAAAAACTTCCAAATTGTAAGAAAAAGCCTCAGAATTGCGAGAATAAATGTTAGATTTGTGAGATAAAAAAGTGACTCTTGACCACGAAACCAGGGTCGGTGAAATCAAAATATGGAGAAAATGTCCTTTAAAGTTGTCCAAATGAAGTTCTTAGCAATGCATATTACTTATCAAAAATTAGGTTTTGATATATTTTTGGTAGGAAATTGACAAAATATCTTCTTGGAACATGATCTTTACCTTATATCCTGATGATTTTTGGCAGAAAAAATGATCATTTTGACCAATGCAATGTATTGTTGGTTATTGCTACAAATATACCCATGCTACTAAATTAATAAAAAACATAAAATAATTGTCTTTGTCACAGGCAACCTAAAAAGATTTATTTAAATAATGTTTTTAAAAATGAGTTCTATTTGATGCAAATAATATTTTATATATTGAATGCCAGCAAAGGATAATAATATTGCTTATCTCCAATTATTATTATTATTATTATTATTATTATACTTCATTTGTATGTCAATTGTTAAATCTTTTCTTTTCTTTTCTTTTTTTTTGCTCTTTCTCTCTCTGTTTCTTCCTTACGTAATCTCTCCTGCTCTCTCTCCACCCCAGGTTTCCCAGCATTCCCAACAGCTCCTCCCATGTCGGTGCTGGGAGAGGCACCTCCACCATACTCCCCGCTGGGTTCTCCAGAGAGCGGCAATGCTCCTGTCATCAGCTGCAGAGTGTGTCAGTCGCTTATTAGCGTGGAGGGCAAAATCCACCAGCATGTGGTCAAATGTGGTGTCTGCAATGAGGCTACAGTGAGTTAACAAGCACATTCATTTAGGATTCCAATCATAAGACATACCTAATGTTATGTGTAAAAACTTTTTTTTAAAACTGTACTGTAAATTAAACTTCAGATTATAACATCAGTTTCTGTTTTATCTAGCCTATAAAGAATGCTCCAGCAGGAAAGAAGTATGTGAGGTGTCCATGTAACTGTCTTCTCATCTGCAAAGTCACCTCACAGAGGATCGCATGCCCTCGACCTTACTGGTGAGAGACAATACCGTCCTTTATATTAGGAACACACAATGGCACATTGATGGTGTTTGGTTGTGGAAAGAAAGTTAATAAATAAAACAATGGCAATATAAAATATAACATTAAAAAGTGTATAAATCAGTTGTTTTTCTGAAGTAAAACTGTCCAACCCACACCAGCAGGTAAAATTACTTGCCTCCCCTGAGCCCATTGACTTTTAACAGACCCCTTAAAGCATGCAGTGAGTTTGGTGGGGGGTAATTGAGAATGAATGGGGAAATTCATGTAAGAGGAGGCAATGCCTCATTTACGATATGATTGGATATGACTTTATTCTTTAATATCTTTAAAATCTTAATTATCTTTTTACTTACAGTTAAGGTCAAAAGTTTACATACACCTTGCAGAATCTGCACAATGTAATTATTTTACCAAAATAAAAAAGGATCATACAAAATGCATGTTAGTAATGACCTGAATAAGATATTTCAGATAAAAGAGGTTTACATGTAGCCCACAAGGGAAAATAATAGTTGCATTTATAAAAATGACCTCGTTCAAAAGTTGACATTTTTAATACAGTGTTGTTACCTGAATAATCCACAGCGGTGTTTTTTTAGTTTAGTGATAGTTATTCACGTGTCCCTTGTTTGTCGTGAACAGTTAAACTACACGCTCTTTTTCAGAAAGATCCCTCAGGTCCCACAAATTCTATGGTTTTTCAGCATTTTTGTGTATTTGAACCCTGTCCAACAATGACTGTATGATTTTGAGATCCATCTTTTCACACTGAGGACAACTCAAGGACTCATATGCAACTATTACAGAAGGTTCAAACGCTCACTGATGCTTCAGAAGAAGAAAAAAAACAATGCATTAAGAGCTGGGGTGTGAAAACTTTTGAACAAAATGAAGATTATGTACATGTTTCTTTTTTTGACTAAATATCATATTTTTTTCCATTTAGTACTGCCCTCCAGAAGCTACAGAAGATACTTACATGTTTCCCAGAAGACAAAATAAGTTAAATTTACCCTAATCTTCAAATTAAATTTCCCTCTGGAGCATCAGTGAGCATTTGAACCTTCTGTAATAGTTGCATATGAGTCCTTCAGTTGTCCTCAGTGTGAAAAGATGCATCTCAAAATCATACAGTCATTGTTGGAAAGGGTTGAAATACACAAAAATGCTGAAGAACCAAAGAATTTGTGAGACCTAAAGGAATTTTCTGAAGAACAGCGGGCAGTTTAACTGTTCAGGACAAACTGTTCAGGGACTCATGAACTACTATCACAAAAAAATGAACATAGCTGTGGATCATTCAGGTATCAACACAGTATTAAGAATCAAGTGTATGTCAACTTTTGAATGGGGTCATTTTTATAAACTCAACTATTGTTTTCTCTTGTGGACTACATGTAAACCTCATCTATCTGAAATATCTTATTAAGGTCAGTACTAAATAAAAATTAGCATGCATTTTGCCTGAGATTTGAGTCGGATAAGTCAGATTTTTGAAACAAGGTAATTAGATATGTTTGGATGCCCAGAGGCTGTACAATGATGTTGATAGTTTTTTTTTTTTTTTTTTTTTTTTTTGTTAGTTTTAATCATGTTTTTGTGTGTATATGTGTGTTTCTTTCTTTCTTTCTTTCTTTCTTTCTTTCTTTATTGATGGGGATTAGTAAGCGAATTATCAATTTAGGCCCAGTTCATCCTGGTGCCAGTAGTCCAAATCCTCAGCCTAGTGGTGCCAGAGTTTCCTGTGGCCACTGTGGAAACACTTTTCTGGTAAGAACTTTTTATATTAATGTATGTTTACAATATTTTAAAGCTCTTTATCAGTTCATTTGCCTTAATAGTAGCCTTAACATAGCTGTGACTGGGTGTCTCTCTGTTGTTGATTTAGTGGACAGAATTTACAGATCGAACATTGGCTCGCTGTCCACACTGCAGAAAAGTGTATGTTAAACACTATTCACAGACCTTCCTCAATTTAGTACCAACAGTTACATTCACAACAAATAAAACAATAGCACATAATTTAGTTCTTTTTATTCATATAGCTCATCGATTGGCCAAAGGTACCCTAGGAAAAGGAGTTTGATATGTTTCCTGTTGTGCTTGATCTTCGTCATAACGACTGCAGGACTGATAGTAAGAACAAAAGCTATTTAGAGTGCATTATTTCAAAATCCATCATCAATACCAGGAATCTTATTTTCTCTGTTCTGTGTCTCTCTTTGTAGGCTGGAACGTGGCGGAAGGCACTGCAATATAAGGGAATTTATGCCTCGTGGGTATTTTTCATTGTTGTGGTGCTGATCACTTTGGTCAGAGCTTTGCACTGGGCCTGCATGAAAATCAGCGAACCGCTGCACAACTACTCATCATAGGAGTGAGAGATGTGGAGGAGGAGGTAGAGATGAAGTGTAAAAGACAAGAATAAGGAGAAAACAGAGCAAAAAGTGATTAATAAAGTGATGCTCTGTCTAAATGGCTCTGTCAGGAAAATATCCAAGTCATATTTTACCCCTAAATCAATGCTAAGAATAATAATTATTATTCTGGATAATAATAATATTCCTTTTGATTTAGGGGTGAAATATGACCACTTTTTACACAAATAATAGTTTTTTTATCTTTACAGTGCTCTGCTTTTGAACCCTACTCTTCTCTGAACTGATTTCAAACCTAATTTGCTTACATTCCTAATATGAATCTGCTTCCTAAACACTGCAAAATAAGAAAAGGCATAGAAGAACAAATATTTTCAGCACTGTCAGTAGAATAACTTTTAGCTTAGTTGGAAAATCAGTAACCGCTGAAACAGGCCATTTGTGCCCTGTGAATTGATTCTGATATCACTGTGGCGTCACACAAATATATTGAAGTGAAGCATTAGTTAGAATATGAAATTTTGGCTGAATTGCTGACAGAAGTGTAAGTGCCTCATGTGACAGTGTGCTCTGCTGTTATAACTTATAAAGCTATTTTTTTTTTCTCATATATGAAGGCACTGCAACTTTTAGCTTTATTGAAAATTGTACCCTGAACTGGCACATCAAATGAAGGGTATGAGCAAGAAAAAGGAAATGAAAACACACTGGAAAGTTTAAAAGAAAAGAGGAAAAAGCACAAATCTTTTTTTAGACAGTGCATTTTAGTGTGTGTCACATATTATTGGAATGTGCTATAGAATGAATCATAGGCAACAATGAATTGATTATTCTTTCAGTGTAGTTTAATGCTTCTCCGTAGATATTATTCTGTGCACCTGTTGGGTTTTCTTCGATGTCTGTGGCCCGGGTTAAAACCAAACTTTTACCTTCCTGTTCTTACTTTCCTCCTACAATCTTATTGTGCATCTGCACCCTCAAATTCAGCTTAGGCACCAAATTACGCTTTACTTACTAACTAACAATGATCAAATACCAGACACAATGAAATATTACAGAGATTCTAGAGATTTCTAACGATCCTTATGTTACCTTTGTTGATGCTGTTTTTAAACCAGGCAGTGCTGCTCATAATTTGTACCTGTCTGTGGTTATATAGTTATATAGCTGCATTGAAATTTTCACCCTTATGCTATGAATAACTTAAACATTAACTAGTAAAGTAGTACTGAAAGACAATTTTTACAGTTATTACAATTTTGACTATTTAAAAAAATTGTCATTTTCTTTGGCACAATCTGCACATAACAACTGTCAAATGCTAGTGAATGTAAATATTCATCAAAGAAAATTGCTGTGATTAACTTAATATCTACACTGTCAGAAGAAAAATGTGCAAGAATTGTACATTTAGGAGTACAAAGTTGTACCAGTGACAAGCTGATAATACTTTTACATATACATTTTTGCATATTATATAAAAAAGTGTAATCAGATGTACCGGCTGACTAATCGCATAGGCTCGTTTCCAGCTGAAATGAACTCCTTGCACTGCACTCTTGAAGATACAGATATATATATATATATTAATAGATATACTAGTACCTGTACCTGTTGTGAAATGCAGAAGTGACCAGTAATTTTTTTATTTTTTGCAGAGTTTATGATTTGTTTACATGAGTGTGCAGTTGTACTGTGCATTTACGCTTTAATTTTTGTTGAAAATGTTATATATATATTGTTGCACTACATTTTAGCGATTTCGCTAACAGATTCTACCCTTTTCATTGTTGATTTTGTTGTTGATCATTTTTGTATTTTCCTTTGTGACTAAAATGTTTTAACAATCTCTTGAGTATTTGTGTGTGTGTTTGTCTGTTTGCGCAATTATTTTGTTAGACAAACGTAATGGAATACTTTAGTGAGGTGAAACATTTGTTTGGCAAGCTTCCAAACTATAACAAAGATTTAGTCAGTCAAATGTTAATGTTAAAGTAATACCTTTTGACCCTTTGATCCCCTGCTGATTTTGTTAGTTTACGCACTGACAAAGAAATAATCAGTCTATAATTTTAATGGTTTACTTTAACAGTGAGAGACAATAACAACAACAACAACAAAATCCAGAAAAACGCATTTCAAAAAAGTTATAACTTGGTTTGCATTTTAATGAGTGAAATAAGTATTTGATCCCCTATCAATTAGCAAGATTTCTGGCTCCCAGGTGTCTTTTATACAGGTCACGAGCTGAGATTAGGAGCACTCTCTTAAAGGGAAAAGACAACTGTCCACAGAAGCAATCAATCAACCAGATTCCAAACTCTCCACCATAGCCTAGACCAAAGATCTGTCCAAAGTTGTCAGGGACAAGACTGTAGACCTACACAAGGCTGGAATGGGCTACAAGACCATGGCCAAGCAGCTTGGTGAGAAGGTGACAACAGTTGGTGCAATTATTTGCAAATGGAAGAAACACAAAATAACTGTCAATGTCCCTCGGGCTGGGGCTCCATGCAAAGTCTCACCTTGTGGAGTTTCAGTGATCATGAGAATGCTGTGGAATTGGCCCAGAACTACATGGCAGGATCTTGTCAATGATCTCAAGGCAGTTGGGACCATAGTCACCAAGAAAACAATTGGTAACACTCTACGCCATGAAGGACTGAAATCCTGCAGTTGCTGCAAGATCCCCCTGCTCAAGAAAACACATGTACAGGCCCAAAGAACATCTGAATGATTCAGAGGAGAACTGGGTGAAAGTGTTGTGGTCAGATGAGACCAAAATTGAGCTCTTAGGCATCACCTCGCCGTGTTTGGAGGAGGAGGAATGCTGCCTATGACTCTACACTCACAGAAATATTTCACCCAAAATTTAAGATTTATGTAATTTTATTAAATGACAAATTCCCATTTATATTTTTTTCATAATTTTAACACAAATCTACCAAATAAACTTTATACTATTTATTTTCATTAGTATAATAAAATCTATTTATTTTAAACGCATAATCCTCAGATTTATGTAATTAGTTTATGTAAAGTGTAATTATTCTAAATTAATAATAAAAAGTTTATTTATTTAAAATACATAAAGTTTATTGTATAAATTGCATAATAACTAAATCAGGGTAACTAAAAGATTTTTATTTGAATCATTTATTTGAATCATGTTTAATTCTTCCTTCTGTACTAAACCAACTTAAACAATGCACCACATTTATGCAATTGTTTCCCCATCTAATAAAAAAAATAGAGTTAGACCAATTTCCAGATTTCCAGATTTATTTATATTTGTGTTTGAAACAAACATTTGGGAAACCATGAATCCACTTACACAGCACCACTCGAACATCACACTGCTTGGACACCCAAGAAATAAATAAATAAAAAAATAAAACTGTATGAGATCCTTTTTCAGTTGCTACACAAAAAAAAAAAAAAAAAAAAAAAAAAAATGGGTAGGGGCTGTATAAGTTTATTATTGCAAAGCTGAATCACTGGAGCAATTTTAGTTTCAGTGTCTGTACTTTCGGGGTAAGTTTGGTTGAGTCCAGGTCCATCAGGATTTTCTGGTACACCTCAAATGTACATTTCAGGCTTTTTGGGTAGCTCAAATTGAGCGCGTAGATCAGGCCATACAACATAATACATGCATGAGTGACACTCTGCAGGTTGTGAAGAACCTCCACACCTTCCAGCACAACACAGACATCAGTAAAGCGTCCGTCACCCTGACCTTGATCCACTGATTGTACGGTGTAGATGCCCATGGTCTTTCCTGCCATGTCTTCCTCTGCCTCTCTGGATTCAATGTCCTGGAATGTACAAACACACACTTAAAATATAATATCACACACACACACACACGCACGCACACACACTCACATATACATATACATCTTTTCATTAAAGCAGACAGAATATATGCTTTCATGAGAATGGAATGGATGCAAGTTAAGGACAATGACCTTAAGACCTGATGACCCCCTAAAAGCCTGAAAAAAAAAAAGTCACAAGGCTGTGGATAATATGTTAACAACAAAATGCATTTTTATCTCCAGTTGTGCAATTTCCTATTAATGTAACAACAACAATATTATATCTGAAAATTATCCCAGTATTAGTCTTGTTCTTACTTTATTATGGATCAACCTTTCACTTGGGGTAAGCTTTTGTGCTTTAGAACGGAGGGATTTCCGGGTAGACTGCAGAGATTTTTCTGCCAATGAAGCTGTTGACCTGCCACAAAAAATGCAGTTAAAAAAGGTAACTAAAAATGGAGACGCTTCTCATGAATGCTGTGCACCTTTCTGCCAATGTAACAATTTATAATCTGACAATCAAGTCAGGAGTATAATATGTCCATCAAGCCTGAACCTTAACAGGATAGTTCACCCAAAAATAAAATTTTTAATCACCCTCATGTTGTTCCGAATCCATATCACCTCCGTTTATCTTCAGAAAACAAATTAAGATATTTTGGATCTGATCCTCCCATAGACACCACTAAAAGTGCCCATTCAAATTACACAAACCTAATAAAAACGCAGTTAATGTAGTCCATGTGACATAGATCACTCAATTTGAACACGATAAAGCAACAAGAACACTTTTTGGCTGAAAAAAATGAATATAACAACATGTTTGTGGACTTTGAATGTGCATTTTCAGTGATGTCTATGGGAGGATCGGAAAGCTCTCAAGATTAAATCCAATATATCTTAACTTGTGTTCTGAAGATGAATGGAGGTGATATGGTTTTGGAACAACACAAAGGTGAGTAATTGATGACAAACTTTTCATTTTTGGGTGAACTATCCCTTTAATTCTTCCATCTTCTAACTCCCTGATGAAGTGGTTTCTTCAAATGAAATTACTCTAATAAGCCATAGGTGCACCATGATGTCACTTACTGCTATAAAGCACATATCATTACATAAAACGCTAGAGCTTACTCCTCATCCATCATCCCCAAAAGTAAAAAGATTCATGCTTTTAATTGTACTGCTTTATTTACTTTTTGACATTGGGCTTTGGCTTCACTGACTGCCTCAGATCCTCCGCTGCCTTTAGACAGAGAGAGAGAGAGAGAGAGAGAGATGAGAATAATTATCTCCTTGTTTTTCTGTATAGACAGCAACCATAATTATACTAAAATGTGTGCAAATGGATAAAGACAGAAATTACAATATTTTTGTAAACTACATTGTTGAAAATTGTTGGCACATTCAGGTTGTGAATGTGCAAGGGCAGTCTACATATACACATGGATATCTGTAAGTCCGGCTATGGTGTGAATGTCTCAGCCTAATATGTTTTAATAATTCATACCTGGAAGATAACGAACTTTCACACAATTTGCAACACCACATTCACACAGCACCTGTGAATGAAGACAAACACAAAAACAACTATTAGGTTATTTGTGAACTTAGCTGCATTTTCACTTTAGTATTTTGTTAAGAGTTTAACAACATTAATGATGCTCCAAACGTACAAGGTAGCTCTTGTTCAATTGTATAATGTAAAAAAATATCTGGGAAAAAAAAAAAACATTTTCAACCTATTCTTATATCAAAGATTGTAGGCATAATTATCATTTTATATTGTAAATTAAATGCTTCACGTTTTACTCCAAACATTTCAGTATTATATTGAAAATCTATTTTACATTACATTTACTGAACAATTAATTAAAACATTAATTTAATATGTTCTACATTTTAACGTGTACATCTTTTAAGTTATACTTACAAAAATCGATGTTGCCACGTGGAGGTAAGAACACGGCGAGAGGAAAACTAAGAAATTGCCACAGGAGTTAACGTTAAGTTTCTGGGGGGAAAAAAGAACATAAAAATAAGTAGCTTCATTCAACTCTGTAATCTAACTAACAGCAAACATTAGCTAACATATTACAGTGACAATTCTTGACTTCGAATTCATTACTTTTTATTTTCACAAACATAAAAACCGACAGCAATGGGTTAATTTGATGCATTTTAAAGTTGTTTGGCCAAGCTAGCTGAAGTTATGATGCTAACGGGCATCAACATTATCCGGTAAAACGACGTACGATAAAACCGTTTAAAAATCACAAACTACATAAAACTTATCATAAATGGATTAATATGATATACATTCGATGCTAAATAAAATGCATTATTACAACAGGAGCAATACAACAAAGGATGTTTCGGATTACTTACCAACATGTGTAACTGATTCCCACAATATCCCGAGGGCTCGTGTCCAGCGAAAGTGACATCGTTTCCTGTTTCCGAATTGATTGATTTTCATAACTTTGATGAAAACCAATCACATAAACTTTAAATAACAGAATCTTGTTTGTCTTATAACTCTTATTATTTAAACAGTGTTAATAAATATTAACTAATTGCATTAAATAAGTTGTATAATTGATTAAATCTTTTATAGTATATTTACTTTTAATGTATAGATTTTAAAAATATGAGTTTTTAAATAAAATCAAATAGATGTAAATGCATAAAAACTAACTCTGCCATGAATCATTTCTGTGAGTGTAAGAACACCACCCCCACTGTCAAACATGGAGGTGGAAACATTATGCTTTGTGGGTGTATTTCTGCTAAGGGGACAAGACAACTGCACAGCATCAAAGGGATGATGGACAGGGCCATGTACCATTAAATCTTGGGTGAGAACCTTCTTCCCTCAGCCAGGGCATTGAAAACGGGTCATGGATGGGTATTCCCAAAACACACGGCCAAGGCAACAAAAGGAGTGGCTCAAGAAGCAGCAAATTAAGGTCCTGGAGTGGCCTAGCCAGTCTCCAGACCTTAATCCCATAGAAAATCTGTGGAGGGAGCTGAAGATTTGAGTTGCCAAATGTCAGCCTCGAAACCTTAATGACTTGGAGAGATCTGCAAAGAGGAGTGGGACAAAATCCCTCCTGAAATGCTGATGGGGGAGTTGATGGGAAGTAAATGTTGACAGAATTTTCATTTTTGGCTGAACTATATCTTAAACAAGATGAACACAGATGCTCTTTTTGGCTAAAATAAGTAATTAATTTTATCCAAAGTGACTTGCGGTGCATTCAAGGTATTTCAATACATTTTATCAGTTCATGTGCTTCTGTTTGAGCTACAGGAATGATACTGAAAAAATAACACCATTGTGAAATATGTGATTTTTGGCATAAAAAAAAGTGTGCATGTGATTAATTTAGTAGACAGAGAAAGTTGTTTAGTAAGGTTAAAATATGCAAGCGTTCAACTGAACATTGTAGTGTTAGATGAACATGACGTTTTAATAAATGACATATTTATTGACAAAATATCACATTCTTGCAAAAAATGTTGTACATATCACTACAGTAGCACAAATGTCAAATAAATAATTGGTAATGTTTTCCAGTCACACAAACATCTGAAAATCTGTTTTAATTGTCAGCTGAGTTATTATTAGTTACATTATAATGGACTTGGCTTTACTTTTCCTGAAAATGACCATTTACTTTGAATCACCACAGAATGATTATTTACTTTAGTACATTTTATGAAATAATAACTAATTAAAAGTAAACCAAAGTTTACCGAAGAAGAACATTTTAGTCATCATTTACACCCTCCCATGTTTTCAACTTCTGTGAAACAGATTCAAAGAATATCCTGTCCATTCTTTTCATGATTCTCTGATTAATGTGTTGAGTCATTTCACTCAGATCTTTTTTAGTTCTTAAAGCTGTTCTAAATTACGCATTCATGCATCTGATTGATCCAGTTATGAAGTTCGTCCTTTTGTGTGTGTGTATTCCACAGAAGAAAGAAAGTCATATAGGTTTGGTTGAGTAAATGATGACAGAATTCTCATTTTGGGGTAACATATCCCTTTACATAAATTCAAAGCAGCTTAGAACAAAATATAACTTTAGATCAAAGATGCAAATAGACTTGAAATATTTCCCTTTTTTCTTATTTACAGTAATATTACCTCATGTCACCTGACTAATATTGTTGTTACACCCACACTCTCAGAAGAAAATGGTACAAAACCTGTTACTGGGGCAGTACCCTTTCAAAAAGTAATATATGACTCATTTAGGTCAGAGGTGTCCAAACCTGCTCCCAGAGGGCCACTTTCCTATAGAGTTTATCTCAATAACACCTGCCTGAAAGTTTTTAGTGATCCTAAAGATCTTTATTAGCTTGAGGCTAGAACTTTGTTGGAAGGTGGCCCTCCACACACTTTAAAGTAAAGGTTCTTTATTAGCATCTATGGTTCCATGAAGAACCTTTAATATCTATGAAACCTTTCCATTCTACAAAAGGTTCTATGTGTGAAGATCATTTTAAATGAAAAAAATGGTTCTTTTAAGAACAGTTCACTGAAAGATTCTTTGGGAAACTGCAAAACCCTCTTTTGGAACAATATTTTTAAAGAAAACCCTGGGTATTAAGACTTGTATAGCTTAATATAACGTAAATGATGTCTTTTACTGAAATATCTATTAGAAAACCCATGAAAGATTTACCTTATTTAGAAAAATCCACATCGTTTTATACATATTTTGGACTGTGGGGGTGCCATTGTTTCAATGGCATGAAATGGTTGCCCTCGGGGAGCTTCTGGCGCTACCAGTTGCTATTTTTACTGCAACACAACTCTAAATACATAACTATAAATATAATACTGATACGATGACCACAGATACTAAAAGAGCTTACAGGTGGTGATGGATATAAGCATATAGGCATAAACCAAATGGCATGCCATTGATTTCTCCCACAAGGAGTTTAAGACCAAACGCCTCTGGATATCGAGTAAAATCCACGTTGAGAAACTCCTTCAGTGGCTCCAGCATCATGAAAAGTATCGTGAGAAGAACTCTTTCAGTAGCTGCGGTTTACTAAAAGCCTCAAAGACATCAGAGTGAAAGTGGAGAAAACAAAGACTCGGGTCTTGAAGGCCATTGCAAACTGAAAGTCTGAAATTTTCGTTCGAAATTTTTGCACGTTAAAAAATAAATACGACCTCACGTTATGTCAATCGAGTTTACACACTGCCTCCGAAACTTTCGTCCGTCATAAAAAAATTCGGATTAGGTTCGATTTTCTGCATTTTCGCATCTGTAACAAGCATTTTGACAATAAAGAATGACAAATATGGAAAAAAAAAACAAAGACATGCATACGAAATTTCAGACTCAAGGTGCAATGACCTTTAGGAAGTTTTATTCATCCACAGCAATTTTCCCACTCTTTTCTCCTGTTCTTATCGACTTATCACTAGGAAAGCAGTGAAGTACATTGCTTCTACTGTTGCCCTTTGACTGACAATTACAACCAAAAGCTGCACAATGTGGCATTGTATCAGTTATTTATTTTCCAGGTTGTGTATTCCAGGTTGTGTTGTAAAAATAGCAACAGGTAGCGCGAGGGAAACCATTCCACATCATCGAAATAATGTCACCCACATAGTCCAAAATATGTATAAAACAATGTGGATTTTTAAAAATAATGTAAATCTTTCATGTCACTACATATTTCCATAAAAGACATAATTTACCTTATATTAAGCCATACAAGTCTTAATACCCAGGGTTCCCTTTAAGAGTGCAGGAGAAGGATTGGACACCCCTGACCCCTGGTAACTTTAAGATACTAATATGAATCCTTTTGGATTTACTACCACACCATTTTCTGAGAGTCCAAGCCCCAACAGTTTATATTATTTGTTGAGCCCCATCAATCATGTCCAAGGTTCAGGATTCTCCCCATGGCTACAACTTCATCACCTTAACAGTGGTAAGAGTTGTATTCTCCTCATCATTTGTGCAGTCCAAGTCCTCATCCTCTCCATCCTCTTCGTCAAGTTGGAGGCTTCCAGAAGAAAAGCGCATGCGTGCCAGCGGACCAGAATGTACCACTTTACCTAGTGCAGGAAAGTAGGGGTAGAAGGTGTCTGAATCTGAATCACTATAAGTACCTGTGCCGAGAACGCATAAAGAAGTGGGTCTCTCTGGAAGAGGGGCAGGACTTAGAGGAAGGTAGGTGGGCCTGGTAGGAATCTGGTGTCGAGAAAGATGCGGATAATATCCCAGCGGACGATACTCGGATGCGTAGGCAGCGGCGTTTGAGGCAAGTGTAGGTCGCTGGAATTTGAAGTCTGGTTGGCTTGAGGCTCGACGCGGCAAGCCGGTCTGAAAGGTGGAGTCGTCGCTGTAATGTCCCGCTTCCACTCTACTCAGGTCCAGTTTCCTATTCAACCCAGCCCTAAGTCCTAGTCCTCCTCTGGGGTACAATCTTGATTCTCCCTGGCTGGCGAGATGGACCCTTTCCTGCTGCTTCTGTAGTTGTGGCGACAAGCAAGAGGACGGAAAAGACGAGTGAGCAATTTGTCTGGGCAAGTATTGCAGAGGCATGTGGTTGTGATGGGTTTGAGGGAGGCGGTCTAGAGATGAGGACGTGTGGTCTTGCAGTAGGTATGGGTGAGTGGCAAGAGGAAAAGTTGGTAGGACTGGGTGAAACTGTAGATGGGGCGTGTTAGGATAGAGAAGCACAAGATGCTGGGTGCTTGGAGACAATCGTCTCTTCGCCTTTTGTCTCTGAGGTCCTCTACCACGATGTTCGGCTCCTGATGTGGAAAGGGAGCGGAGCTTGGGCGAGGCAGAATTGCTTGAGAAGGCAGGATTTCTTGACAAGGGCCTGGATCGTTCCAGCTCATTAGCGAACATGACTTCCACAGCGGATAGGCTGCGCTTTGCTATGCCTGTCTGTTCGCTGTGTTGCCCGGCAACGGTTGGGTCTGGAGGTAGATGCTCATACAGCTATGTGAGGAAGAAACAAATGTGAGAAACACGATCCAAAAACACATCCGAAATGGAAGTAGCTAGTACAATACCTGCTTAGAGACGTCAGTCAATATGTCAGGAGACGATCTGCACTGTCGAGTGTCATATTCAGACTTGCAATAACTCCTGAAAAAAATGCAAAACAGGCTGTAGATGCAGTGAAAAACAAACCCTTACAGCACTGTCCAATTCCCTAAAGGGTCTATTCTTGTAACTTAAAGGTGAAAATGTTTCACACATTGCAGTTTAAAGTGCAAAGACAACTTTCTCCCAGAAAAAAAGTACAACAGCTATCACCATTTGCACTTATTTGTGACCCTGGACCACAAAACCAGTCTTATGTACCACAGGTATATTTGTAACAATTGCCAACAATACATTGTATGGGTCAAAATTATCGATTTTTCTTTAATGCCAAAAATCATTAGGATATTAAATACAGATCATGTTCCATGAAGATATTTTGTAAATTTCCTACCATAAATATATCAAAACCTAATTTTTGATTAGTAATGTGCATTGGTAAGAACTTCATTTGGACAACTTTATAAGCAATCTTAATATTTGTATTTATTTGCACCCTCAAATTCCAGATTTTCAAATAGTTGTATCTTGGCCAAATATTGTCCTATTCTAACAATCAACGGAAAGCTTATTTATTCACCTGTCAGATTATGTATAAATCTCAATATCAAAAAATTTACCCATATGACTGGTTTTGTGATCCAGGATCACATTAAATATACAGATTTGTACCTGAAGTGTATAAATTAGTACCTAAATGGTACATATTAGTGATTTTTTCTGAGAGTATAAAAATGTAAAATCTGTGTATTTGATATTGCTCTGTTACTTTCTGTCCCAAACTGTGCTACTGATGTGTACTAGTGGTCTAGTGGACTTGAAACGGTCATCACTTGTTTGGTCATGATACTGTAGGGTTAGGTTTCAGATGTGCCTTCACGAGGGCCTTTTTTTGAGTGGTTCAACACAGTAACGTTGATTCAACGATTGTTAGCTCAGGGCTACCCAATTGTCTAATCCAACAACAGATAGCTAGAGTGTTTAGGAAACAATTGTATGATATTTGCTATTCTGATGCACAAATGTATCCCCCCAGCATACAACACTCAGCATAACATCTCACCTTTCAAAAGGCAAATGTTTCTTGTCTCCAGAGCCCACACACTCCAGTAGTTGCTTCTGTGTCCTGCCACTACAATATCACAATTGTAAAAATAAAAAGAGATAACTGTTACTGATATGCAAACAGAAAATACGTATCAAGCCTTGTTCATACAGACAGATATTTGGATTTCCTGCCACCGGATGCCCTAACTTCATTTGAGGGCTGCATAACTGGCCATAGCTTTTTTTTAAATTTGACCTGTTCAAAGGTTTGGGGTCAGTAAGATTTTTAAATGTTTTTGAAATAAGTATTTTATCCTCATAAAGCTGCATTTATATCATCAAATACAAGATGTAATATTGTGAAATCTGAATTTTCAGCATCAATACTCCATGTTCAATGTCACATGATCCTTAAAAAAAATCATTCTAATATGCTGATTTGTTATTCGAAAAACATTATTAGTGCATTTTTTGTGGAAAAAGTGCAACTGTTTTTTTCAGGATTCTTTGATGAATAGAATGTTCCAAAGAATAGAATTCATTTGAAATAGATTTTCTGAAACAATGTCCTAACTGTCATTTTTTGATAGATTTAATGCATTCTTGTGGAACAGCAGTATAAAACTTTTGAACAGTACCTTATATTACTGTAAAAAACAAGATGCTATTCTATTTTGGCAATTAATCAGTTTTTGTGCGGTTGAATATTCTCATTTACATATAAAATCCAGCATCCATCATATGCTGAACATAATCAATGATTGTCAACACATGAATCAAACTCACTCAGAATGCTGACAGTTTCTGACAGTTTTCACACCTCATTTTTATTATACTGCTGTATGTGGGCAGAGATATATCACACAGAAGACTGAAATTACTCACAGTGACATTAACTACTGCATCTTGCCTATCCTTGGTGTTCATTCGCATCAAGTTAAATGTTTCTCAACTTTGTCATATTGTTAGACACACCCACTTTATGTTACCAGTGGTTACTGTCCTCCGTTTCGCCAGTTACCTTGCAGAATCTGCAATTTTTTTATTATTTTATCAAAATAAGAGGGATCATGCAAAATGCATTTTATTTACTATTTAGTACTGACAGTATTATATGTATTATATGTATGTTTAGGTCAGTACTGAATAAAAAATAACATGCATTTTGTATGATCCCTCTTATTTTGGTAAAATAATTAACATATTGCAAATTCTGCAAGGTGTATGTAAACTTTTGACCTCAACTGTATCATTAGCTCTCAATAAAGTCACTGTCAGGGTGAAAGCAATTTCACACACATAAACCAATGACTAATGTCTCTTGTTGTGTTTAGCAAAGAAGATTGGAGATTTAATATTCTCATTACAATTTCTCAGAGGGTTTATGAAAGATGGTTAGGAAGGATAGCACAGTATTAGTAATAAGTATTAGACAACTGGGGCATCTCACTGCATTCCATAAAATCTCTCTTTCATGTACCTGTATCTGAAACTGGATCCTTTACTGGACAGAATGGACTTTTGATGTGACTTGGGCTCTTCGGCAAGTCTGAAGAAAGCATGATACTCCACACACATCTTCCAGAATGCCTTGCACACATCTCTGCTGGCCATGGAAAACTCAACAGTGTCTCTCCTTGAAGGCTAACACAATAAGAGTTGAATGACGGATGAGGATATAACTAAGCATTTCATGCAATATTCATTTTGTTGATTGTTAAACCATTTTCAGCCTGAAATTAAATGTATTCTTTATGCTAGCTTATTAGAAATACATTCCTATATTTATGGAAATTGTGGAAAGAAATTTTACCCTCTCATTGGTGTGGATTATTTAGGATGATAAACAAAAGTAGTGCATCAGCCTTCTCGCATTTTACGTTGTTTATCTTTCTTTTTTTCTATCATGATGTTGTCTCTCATGACGAATTGCTCGTGCTGTTCCTCATTTGTAAGTCTGCCAGCTATGTATATGTGTGTGCTAAATGACTAAATGTAAATCTAGAAGTCAGCACAATCATTGCAGATATAATATATGAAGAAAAAAATTATTTCAAGTGTTGCTGAGGAACTATTGTATACTTTTCCCCACAGATTCCAATGTATTAAACAGCTGTTGCTATGGAGGGATTGTTTGTGTCTCACCCCAGTCTCAGTGTGGAGTTTGATAAGGAAATGTTTCCTCTTGAAGCTTAGCTTTCGAATCTTGGCCCAGCTGAAGGTATTAATCTTTGTGTTTCCCTGATAAGAGTATAAACGTAAGAGAGAGTTTACATTTCTAAGCTGCATTTAAAGTTATTGTGTATAGGCTATATATGTGACACTGGACCACAAAACCATCATAAGGGTAAATTTTTTGAAATTGAGATTTATGCATCATCTGAAAGCTGAATAAATAAGCTTTTCAAGATGTATGGTTTGTTAGGATAAGACAATATTTGGCCGAGATATAACTATTTAAAAATCTGGAATCTAAGGGTGAAAACAAATCTAAATATTGAGAAAATCACCTTTAAAGTTGTCCAAATTAAGTTCTTAGCAATGCATATTACCAATCAAAATTTTTTTGAGTTTTTATATATTTTTGGTAGGGCATTTACTAAACATCATCATAGAACATGATCTTTACTTAATATCCTAATGATTTTTGGCATAAAAGGAAAAGCAATAATTTTGACCCACATGTATTTTTGGATATTGCTACTAATATACCTGTGCTACTTAAGACTGGTTTTGTCATCCAGGGTCACATTTTTCCAATTAGAAAGCTAAAGTGTCCACATATATTTTCGTACAGTACCTGAAAAACGAGTACTCCCATATGTGTGACAGCGAGGTTGATCCTCATGCCTTCTCCATCATGGGCAGGGTGAGGGCGGATCCCATACATGTCCATTTTCCGGGCAACCTCCAGCAAATGCACATCTGATTCAGCAGGAGTGTGACCTCTAAACCCATAAACCAAATTATGTAAATGGCCAAAATTAAAGATTCAGTGACTAAGTCTGTCCTGGCATATCATGTTAGATTCAGTGCTGGGTACTAACTAATTATATGTAAACTGGATTATGTAATCAGATTCCTAACACTAAACACTTGAAATTAGATTACATTTTAAAATACTCATATTCAGACTGATTAATTGCATGATTATTACATGGTATTGTTTATACCATGGCACAAAATTATGAAATAATTAATAATTAGTTTCTCCCTAATTCCTGTTTTTAATCTTTTACATTTTTCTTTCTAAAAAGGCTCATTGCTTATATACACTACCAGCCAAAAAAAAAATTCAAAGATTTTTAAAATCTCTTCTGTGCACCAAGCTTGCATTTATTTGATCCAGCAAAGCAGTAAGGTTCTGACATATTTTTACTATTTAAAACATTATTTCTGTGTGATCAAAGATACATTTTCAGCATCATTACTCCAGTCTTCATTGTCACATGATCGTTCAGAAATCATTCCAATATAATATAATATAATATAATATAATACAATATAATATAATAATTATTATTATTATCAGTATTTAAAACAGTTAACTACATATTTTTTCAGGATTCTTTAATGAATAGAAAGATACAAAGATCAGCATTTATCTGAAATAAAACGCTTTTGTAACATTGTACACTATACCAATCAAAAGCTAGAAGTCTGTATAATTTTTTTTTAATTATAGAAATTTTTGTTTAGCAAAGATGCTTTAAATTGGTCAACAGTGATGATAAAGACATTTATAACGTTACAAACGATTTTAATTCCAGATAAAAGCTATTCATCAAAGAAACCAGAAAAAAATTTACTCAACTCTTTTCAACAATAGTAATAATAATATTTTTTTGAGCAGCAAATCAGGATATTAAAATGATTTCTGAAGGATCATGCAAATGGAGTAATGATGCTAAAAATTCAGCTGTGAAATCACAGGAATAAATTACCTTTTAAAATATATTCAAATAGAAAACAGTTATTTTAAATAGTAAAAATATTTCAAAATTGTACTGTTTTGCTGTACTTTGGATCAAATCAAAATGCAGGCTTTGTGAGCAGAAGAGACTTCTTTAAAAACATTAAAAATCTTACGGTATATATGCATGTTAATCGAAATATTATCATTCTGGTATACATGCATGGTGTGCAGCATTGTTACCTGTGCTTTTTGTGAAAGCGAATGATTTTGTGGTCCAAGTATTCTTGGTTTGGCACATATTGCTTATTTTCAAGATGATGAGCATCCAACTCATCGTCATAATCCCCGATTTCTGCTACAAATGGGGAAAGAGGAAAAACTGTAAAGTTTACATGAAAATCAAACAGATAAGACATGAAAGCTTTGCATTTTGATAGCATGCAAACTTTTAAATGAAATGAGAGGAGCTACCTTGCAGTATATGAGACACCAGCAGGGCGGCGCTGTTGTCATTACAGGTAAGGCTGCCATTTGACAGATCCTGTTTGATCTGAAGGGCAAACAGATACCTGTATAAAAGAGGCAGCAGTCAGACTGAACGCTTATTACCTATCGCCATCTATTTATCTGTCTATATATCAGATCATCATATGCATGTAGTTTACCTGGTTAAGCTTCTCTGCAGTTGTCCAGGGTCAGGAGGGAAAAACTTCACTATAAAATGGAACGCCATATCACTGGTATCTATAGGTTGAAAGCAAATTACTTATTTGACCCATAAAATGGGTATTAAAGGTGCAATGTGTAATATTTAAGAGGATCTCTAGACAGAAATGCAATATAGTATACATAACTATGTTTTCAGGGATGTATAAAGACCTTACTTAATGAACCATTATGTTTTCATTACCTTAGAATTATCAGTTTATATCTACATACACCGCGGGTCCCCTCACATGGAAGTCGCCGTATTGTTTCTACAGTAGCCCTAAACGGACAAACTGCTCTACAGATCGCGTTTCATCAATGTTGTTCTAGCGGAAAAACACTGACACAATGATGAACAAGTAACTGAAATATTCACAATAACATCGTTTTAGTTAATTATTAAGTAAATATAATTACTTAATTTACGTTTTAAAAGAAACCTCATTACTCTTTGCTGTCTAAAACGACGACATCTTAATCCCGTGTGGGCCACCGTAGCTTCTGTAAAGGGAGGGGTGAGCGGTGGACGGGAGCAGTTGGTTGCAATTCACAATCTCACCACTAGATGCCGCAAAAATCTACACACTGCACCTTTAAGGCTACTTCATTAATAATCCTAAATGCAAAGGATGAAGTGGATGAAGATAATCTAATGGTTAAGCATCTGTGATTGTAAATAAAAGGTTCAATCCAAAACAGAACTGAATTATTAATTGGCGAATACTGACTTCTGAGATTACATATTCTTACTAGGGTCTACAGTAAGCATCTAGTGTAGGGAAAAGTGGGGTAAGATGCATATACAATAACCCGCAGATCTATACAGGTGGAGCTGGGGAAGGTGAAGGGCTGCGTATGCAACATGAGCCAAACAGCTTGTGCCAAGTAGTTTAACACTGATGAATATCATCAGTTTTCATTAACAACCCATCAACCTGCACCATCTGTTGTTTTATGACAGAACTTGGCATTTATGTCAAAGTATTTGGTGGAAAAAATGGACCACTAAATTATTGAATTACTTTTTATGAAAGCTATTTTATAGCTTAATGAGATGCTTTATAATGACAGCAGATACCCTAAAATATGGCTTTTCTCCATGCCTAAAATGAAACCTAAACAAAACTGGCACATCATTACCCATTCACCACTAAAATAACAAGCATTTGCTGAATAAATAATGATTAGGCCTAAAAATTAACCCTGTTACAAGATGACTACTATGAAACTTACTTTTGATTTGCTTAGCCACTGGTTTCAGGAGTTCAAGCCAGACCTGTAGAAGAAACATTATCTGATTTCATTTGACAAGTGGATAAAGCAACATTTTCAAGTGACAGTTCACCCCGAAAGGAAAATTCTGTTATTTAGTTTTCAACCGTTCCAAATGATCTTTTCTTTCAAAATCAAATTTGAAGTCATTTTCACTAATAATTTCGCCAAGCAATGAGCTATTAACAGCTGCGATGAGATCAATGACACAGTGAGGTGATCAAATCAGTCCGAATTGCTTCTGACTCACTGCAAAAAGTCTGGCGGATGTCTAATTTTCAGTGAGTAATGACTATATTTCAATTTGGAATATCGTATGGACCACTTTATGACATCTTTTTTGTGATTTCACATCCTTGAAAGGCTAGACTCTGTTGTTTAGAATCAAACTCTGTTATTGACGTCATTGACAGGTCAAAGGTTTTGACTCACATAGCTGCCAGTATGGTGACGGAACTCCAGGCCAAAGTACTCTTTCTCCAGCAGCTTTAGATGACCACACACCTTATTGAAGAAATCAGAGCCCTGAATCTTTCTCTGTGGGAAGATGAAAAAGAATAACTCACAGAACAGAAATGGAAATGCTTCCAAATTGATTGCTGCCTGCATCAGTGTTAATTTTGAGTGATGCGACTGCAATGTCACTGTGAAATTACTCCCCAGATTTGCTTCTTTCTTCCATCTCTATTACTTGATGCGGGTGGTAATGAGATGAGATTTGAGCAGAATGTGACTCTTAGAGCAACTTTCTCTGGTAATTGAATCTGCAGCAACTGAAAAGCTCAAACAGAATTATGGGAAAGTCAGATGCTCACTGAGTCAGCCTCAAAATACAGGGTTGGTATCTGATGAGTGTGTTTGTGGGCACATATGTGTGTGAGGATGTGTTCTTGAACCCTGTATTTACTGTGACAGCGGGGCATTGAACCTCCCCATTATCTTGTCAAAGACAAGGAACATGAGAAGAAGATAGAGGGATAAAGTCTGGAACAAACATGAGATAGAGAGGTTGAAACATAGACCACAGTATAAAGATAGATCTGTGACTCTCACGGCAGGGTAAGATATACAGACTTTGTAAATACTTGTGAAGACATAATGAATACTTTCTTGCTCTGTTTATTTCGAACAAATAGGATTTTTAACTTGGAATCATCATTGATCACACACTTTAATTCAGCGCTAGCTTTACTTGGAGTCCAGGGAATACATTCTACATGAAAACACAGAAAATGTGGAGTGGTGTTTGACTGTGCAAAAGCTGACACCATGATGCCAGGTAGCAGTGTTATTTTAGTATTACTTATATACTATTATAGTATTTGAATTATGTTTTTGATTTCGTTTAATATTTGTTTTAGTAATTTTGTTTTTAGCATTTGGCATTTTTATTAGTTTAAATATATATATAAAATTAAATTAAATTAAATTAAAATAAAAATATATAAAACTAAATATGACTTAGTTTATTTTCTAGTAGTTTTAGTACTTCAACTTACTGCATTTTAATGCAATGCAACATTTAAAAGTTTTGTTTAAGTTTAAGTGTAAGTATCTTCTAATATTCAGATTTATTTCAATTAACGAAATTAAGGGGCTTTCTAAGCTATTAAAACAAATGAAAACAGCCTACCTACCTGGTTGGAAAAAAAAAACAGCATCTGCTGGTTAGATATGTTTTGAAGCATGTCAGCTGGTTTTAGCTGGTTTAAGCTGGTCCTGAGTAGGAGCTAGTTACAGTTTAAGTCAAAAGTTTACATACACCTTGCAGAATCTGCAAAATGTTAAATATTTTACCAAAATAAGAGGGATCATTCAAAATGCATGTTATTTTTTTATTTAGTACTGACCTGAATAAGATATTTCACATAAAAGACGTTTACATAAAGTCCACAAGAGAAAAAATATAGTTAAATGAATAATAATGACCCTGTTCAAAAGTTTACATACACTTGATTCTTAATACTGTGTTCTGAATGATCCACAGCTGTTTTTTTATTTTGTTTTGTTTAGTGATAGTTGTTCATGCTCATGTCTTTTTACACTGAGGACAACTGAGGGACTCATATGCAACTATTACAGAGGTTCAAAC
The DNA here is from genome assembly GCF_049309525.1 of Garra rufa. Classification (NCBI taxonomy): domain Eukaryota; kingdom Metazoa; phylum Chordata; class Actinopteri; order Cypriniformes; family Cyprinidae; genus Garra; species Garra rufa. The sequence continues at coordinate 45,225,311 of NC_133366.1, read as the reverse complement.
GCTCACTAATGCTTCAGAAGGAAAAATGATGCATTAAGAGCCAGGGGGTGTAAACTTTTGAGCAGATTGAGGATGTGTAAATTTTTCTTATTTTGCCTAAATATCATATTTTTTTTCATTTAGTACTGCCCTTCAGAAGCTATAGAAGATAATTATGTGTTCCCAAGAAAACAAAATAAGTTAAATTTACCCCCCGGCTCTTAATGCATGGTTTTTCCTTCAGGAGCATAAGTCAGTGTTTGAACTTTTGTAAACCTTTTTTTTTTTTTTACTGTTTTCTCTTGTGGAGTATATGTAAACATCATTTATGTGAAATACCTTTTTCAAAAAATAACATGCATTTTGCATGATCCCTCTTATTTTGCTAAAATAATTAACATTTTGCAGATTCTGCAAGGAGTATGTAAATTTTGACATCAGCTGTACTTAGGACCAGCTTAGGACCAGCACATGACCAGCTTAAACCAGCTCAGCTGTTTTTTCAACAGGGTAGTCCCTAGTTGTTTTCCTCTTTTAATGTAAATTAATTAAATGTTCCACCTGTTTTTGAGCTAATCCCTGCTGAGTAAAAAAAAAAACAGCTAAAACCAGCCCGTGGTTGGCCGTAAAATAAACATAGCTGGTTTAAGCTGGTCAAGCTGGAGTTCAGTTGGTTTTAGCTAGCTGGTCAGCTGCTCTAGCTAAGACCAAGCTGACCAGCTAAACAAGTGGTCAAAGCCCCCTCTGAAGGAAGACTTAAAACCAGCCAACCTTCGGCTAGTTTCAGTTTGTATTTTTAGCAGGTATACAGCTCTCCTCCACAAACCACACAAATCTGTGGTGTCATTAATTTCCATATACTACTTAGGCGTAGGAAAAGCATTAATAAACATAACCTTAGTGTTAAAAATAATCATAGCAAGCACCACTAAATATGCTGAAATTACATTCTCTTGGCCAAGTATCGATTGAAATAACAGATAATCGCTCTACAACCTCTTTCCCTCTGATTTCTTGTATTTTTCACTACCTCTTTACTAATTGCCTGTTTCGCCTGAGGATGTAGGGGAATGCTGGCATGCTCTCTGGAATGAGGCCAGGACAAGCTTCTGTTCAGTGCTGGCCACGATATTTACCCCTATTCAGACACACACATGCCTCACGGCCACTAACTAACTCACTCACTCTCTGTCTTTTTTTCTGTCTATCTCCCCAACCCCCTGATTTTATATCTCACCTGCTTTTTCCAATTGGTAGGACAAGATTGTGCTGTGTAAAAGCAGTGAAAGCCCCCAGGCATGTACACACACATACACACACAGCATCCCCCATGAAGCAGAAGCAGCAAGCGGATAATGGGACATCAAATGATGCTCCTTTACAAGGAAAACACAGCTGGACCAAAAGTAAGACACATACTCACACACACATGTTGTGCCCTACACCTACCCTACACCTAAACCTAGCCCTCACAGGAGATTGTGCACACTTTTACTTACTCAAAAAAAATAAAAAACAAAAAACTCATTGTGCATGATTTATAAGCCTGTTTCCTCATGGGGACCTAAGAAATGTCCCCACAAGGTCAACATTTACTAGTATTACTATCCTTGTGGGGACATTTGGTCCCCATAATGTGATAAATACCAGGTACACACACACACACACACACACACACACACACACACACACACACACACACACACACACACACACACACACACACACACACACACACTCAGTTATGTGGTGACATAGAATATATAGGCCTAAATGAATTACTTATTTAATGAGGAAACTTTTATTTAAAGTAAATAAGTGGTTGTGTATTGCTGTGGTATAAGCTGCACCATACATTTATACATTAAAGAAACTCTTACACTTGTGATTCATACAGATAGGAAAAGAAACATTACAAAATGTAATTATAGGGTGGACTTGTTGTCACACTTTTTTACTTCAATGAATATTTCACAGGGTAGGGTTATTTTTGAACATCAGCTACAAAAAAAAAATGTTCACTGAAGATATTCTGCTCTTTTGTGACACAGTATATGGGCTAAAACAAAACATTTTTGAACAATCTCTCAAACACAAGTGAAAAAGGCAACATAAATAGTCGGGAAACAAGTAAATATTTATGTGACAACTTGCCCCAACCTGGTATTTAAGAGAACCACTGCTATTGAAACAAGCATTTGTGAACCTTATAGTCCCCATGTGACAACTTGCCCCGGTGTGTGTATATATATATATATATATAATTTCTTACCTCCACCTCGAAAACTCTCTCGCTGTCGTCTAAAAAGATAACGCGTAATCGCAGTTTCTCATTCTTGTTCTTCTTGAGCGCAGCTGTTCTATTGACAGGTGTCTTTAGCAGCTCGAACTTATCACCCATCTTCTATGCGTCCGTTTAGGGTTTTAGCACCACACTTTACTTTTACATCAAGGATAGAGGGTCCATATTGTGAGATATTATCCGTTTGATGCTGTAGTGAGGGAGTTGTGTGCGGCTGTCTCGTGACGAGTGTCCACGCATCCTGTTCTTAAACTGAGCAGCATCAGCAGCACTACTGTATCTGATCAGCTACACCACAAGCGTCACAATAAACGCGAGTCTCTCTAACGCATAATCGCCGGGTTTTTAATGCTGTTAACACAATTGCTGGCGTAAAATGTTCGTTTGGTTAATTAATTAATCGTTGCAGACGCTGAATACAGTAATAGAAAAAGTAAACGAAAAAAATGCACCACATCATTTTATATAACATAAAATTATATTTTGTATATGAAACAAAAATGTATATATGGAAAAAATTGATATAGTGTCAGGTAAACTTGCAAAATTTGGGCTACAAAACAACAAATGCACGCAGAACTTGTAAATGATTACATCTGGATTACGTAATCAGATTCCAAAAATAAAGTACTTGCAATTAGATTGCTCTTAATCAGATTACAGTTACTTTTTACTTATTTATTGATTACATGATTACATAATATTCCCACTGTATCAATAAATTATTTATATAATTTATTTTATAAATTATTCTTGTAATAATGTATTGATGTATGATACATCAATAAATTATTTATAATTTATTGCTTCCCTCTAATTGTTATTTTCAACTTTTAAATGTTTCTATTTAAATTAGCCTACCGCTTATATAAAACTTAAAATGTCTTCCAATTTTGTGGACATTCACACAGAGACCTGTCAGTCAGGTCATTTCAGGTTTAAGAAGGGTCATTCTGTGTCAAATCAACCAAATTTTAGAAATGTGCCAGGCTCAAATTTATGATTTTGCTCATTTTTTTTTCTGAAGAAAGATAAACATGTATAGTGATGAAAGCCAAAATATTAAATGTCACGAATGAATTGTTCTGATAGAAGTAAACAAGATATAATTCTAATTTCAATATTATTTATTTTTCAGATATTGTTCTTTAAATAAAATAAGTATCTGCTTTACACAAAGTGACCAATATTTTGTTTTCAACCACTGAAAATTGGTCAAATTTAACAATCTGGACATACAGCCTCATTGACATCCCCCATATCTCACGGGACAAGGACAAAGAAAAGTTAATTAAGAACTAGAATCTAAAATCATATTGTGATATATTTAATACTTCTTGAGTTATAGGCACGCAAACTTTGGGAAAAAAAAATTCATTGGACTCATTGCACAGGTATGTTCAATGCAGTTGTCTTGACAGATGAAAACGAGATACATCTTTAGTTTCAATGTTATTTGTTCTTTTTTTGTCTCATATTTTTGCTAATTGACCCACGTTTGGTTTTTGACCACTATAAATGTGTGCAATTTAACAATTTACTCCTGGAGCCATAATAAAATTCCAACATCTCTGGAATTCAAATTCTGTTTCCCCAATTTTGAATGGTCACCATTGGCACATAATGCAACAAAGATTGTTAAAGTCAACAGATTTTACTAATAGAACTACCATTTTGTGTGTAAAAACATTTGATCCTTCCATCTTTCTAAAGTCATTTTTACCTCTTTGTAATTTGGCTCTGAATCTCAGGTGAAAATTGTCATTTTGGCCTCTCTCTACAAGATAACTCAGTAAATATACATCTATGACATTTCATATTTTAGCTTTCATCACTATCTGTGCACGCCACTGCTTTTAAACACAATAAAATTCACACATTCATGTTATTTCTTATTATTATCTACATGTAGATAATTTCTTATTAGTATTTACATGCAATGCAAGCATTCCCAAACTCTCCAAAACTCTATTCCCAAATAGGCTATATTTACTTGAAGTACTCCTGAGATTAACAAAAAAATCTTATTAAGTATCATATTTGCATGCTCACAGTTCCCAAATAATTTATTTTAATCTTACCTTTTTTAGGATTTAATTAATTATTTAATACATTTAACTCCCAAACCCCCTGTAGTTCCTTTATGAACCCCAAATTCGGAAACCTTGTTGTTAATTACAACGAATAGAATATATTTTCTTAGTCTTTGTATTTTTATATCAATGTGGTACAAAATTATCCTATTTAAACCAATATGATAAATGAGTTAGGTCAAAAGTAATCGAAAAGTAGTTAAAATGTAGTCTGATTATATTGCCTAAAATGTGTAATGTAATGGATTATACTAACTACAATTTTTGTCATGTATTTTGGAATCAGTAACAGTCTACAATTTGTAAGTAATCTACCTAGCTCAGTATGCAGTTTATTAATAACAATATTTGTTTGCCTAAATTATTAGGTTTTTTTTCTTGGTAAATGGCTTCTTTTTCATTTTTTTGTTTTTGTTTTAACAATACACCTACCTTGAGAAATATTTAATGGAGTGAAATGTGACAACTAGCCCTATTCTTCCTCAATGCAAAAGTAAGCTTATGTGTGAGACTTCCGGTTCATTATCCGCTTTGTAAGAAATAATGAGAAGAATAACAACATGGTAAAAAACGGTAAAAGTGTTTGCACTACAAACCAGTTTGCTCATAATTGAGTTAACACATTAAAATGATATGGATAGACACACCAATTTGCAATATCAAGTAGCAAAACAAGCTATTTTGGACAGCTAAAAATAGCTTGAGGCGGATGGCACCTGAAGCCTGAACAATTTACAAATGGCTGCGCCCACTCTTATGGGAAAGAAAAAGACAGATAAGACCTGTATAATCTGTAGCATGAAAAAGACGGTAAAAGCCATTAATTTCTCCGTTTACGACAAGATCTTTAATAGATCTCTTAACTAATTCTAGTTCAGAGAAACCTCGTCAGCTGCAACTCGTAATATGCACCAGGAGGTGGCAGTATTTCCTAATGAATTCCAAAGCAACGACTCCAGTAAAAACAAATGCTGTAGGCCCAACTGTAGTTTCATGTGTGCAAATAGCGTATACAACTGTGCGAGGAGAGATTTAACAAGGTATTAAATATGTCAACCTCTCAAAAAACGTCACACAACGGATCTGTTTCTCTCGTCCGCACCTTTTGTGCTCTGTATTCCTCGGCAGGTGAATGTAATCTCTTGTTTTGATACGGCAGAGCGGAACCTGTAAGGGGAGCTGAAGCTGGAGCTCTGCTGACCAGCTGCTACTGTTCCATCACACATCATCATCATCACCGGCCCTGTTTGATTTTCCGAGCACCTGTCGGTCTGTGTGTTTTCCACCGTGTACGGCGGCTGAGAGGTTATCTGTCTCTCCGACCACCTTAACCTGTAAACTACAACATCTGGAGAAATGCTGATTTCTGCTATGATTTTTACAAACATTTTGTCACAGAACAGCAGCCTAACGGTGCATTCACACTGGCACGTTGCGAGCGGGGCGAAGCGAGCGTTTTCAATTCATTCACATGGAAGTTGCGCGTAAACGGTCGCGTGGTGCATTTTGGGATTGGAAGCGGCGCGGAGAAAGCGTTGAGAGCAGCTGAGAGCGTCAAAAGGTTGGGCATTCCTCAACTTTATGCAAATTTCGAGCGCAAAACGCCGGCGACAACCAATCGCTGTGAAGAGTAGGCAAGGCAAGATTATGACGCGTGTTTCTGAAACTGGTGGATTACTGAGCTGAAATCACATATTATTGAAAAAGTCAAGCAAAAGTAAATGTACTTTGCATGTTTTCATTATGTGCTACAGTTTAGTTTTCGAACCGCCGTTAAAAGAAGACAATGGAACATAAATAGGGTGTGAACATTGTTTTTCAGAGGTGTGCTCAGCCCTAAATTAGACACTCCCCAAAGCAGTGGCGTTGTAGCGTTGCCAGCGGCACTGAGCGTGGATTTGACGCTGTAGTGTGAACGCACCGTAACGTTAACGGTAATTTAGGGCTGAGCACACCTCTGAAAAACAATGTTCACACCCTATTTATGTTCCATTGTCTTCTTTTAACGGCGGTTCGAAAACTAAACTGTAGCATATAATGAAAACATGCAAAGTACATTTACTTTTGCTTGACTTGTTCAATAATATGTGATTTCAGCTCAGTAATCCACCAGTTTCAGAAACGCGTCATAATCTTGCCTTGCCTACTCTTCACAGCGATTGGTTGTCGCCGGCGTTTTGCGCTCGAAATTTGCATAAAGTTGAGGAATGCCCAACCTTTTGACGCTCTCAGCCGCTCTCAACGCTTTCTCCGCAACGCTTCCAATCCCAAAATGCACCACGCGACCGTTTACGCTCAACTTCCACATGAATGAATCGAAAACGCTCGCTTCGCCCCGCTCGCTTCGTGCCAGTGTGAACGCACCGTTAGGCCCCGATCACACCGAACGCGTTTTTGCAGTTGGAGGCGCCTCTTCGCTTCGCGTCGGGCGGTTATTAGCCTCCACGTCATGCATTTAAAATCCTTTAACGCACGGCAAACCGTTGATTATCCCTTACATAGAAAACAGTTATTTTAAATAGTAAAGATTTTTCAAACTTTTACTGTTTTTGCTGTACTTTGGGTCAAATAAATTCAGGCTTGGTAAACAGAAGAGACTTCTTTAAAAAACATTAAAAATCTGTCCAAAAACCCTTGACTGGTAGTGTATTAGTTTTAGGTGTCAGAGAACATTCAAAAGTAATATTCCCATAATGTTTGCAAAATTATCAAATGGAACATTCCTATACTGTTGTCTCTAATGTTCAAATTTTTATTCTTTATTTTAAGTAAATAAAATATTGCAATTGTAAAAAAATATATAAAATCAGAAATAAGGGTTTCCTAACTTAATAAGATAAGACAGAAAACTTTCTTAGAACAATTTTTTGTTAGCTGGAGATTGAGTTATATGACAGCTATGAATGCCTTTTCACTTTATCAGTATTGCACGACTGTTTCAAACACCTACTTCACATGCCCTGTCTCTGGGTTATGTTCTCCCAAAAATTTTGTACAGTGAGACTATTTTTTTTTCCTTGACAGTAATGGTGGAAATGTTAAAGATCTGTTTGTATAGTCAAGATTTTTAAAGGGGTATTTACACATAATGACTTCACATTATGTTGATAAGACAGCTGGCCAAGTGTGAATGCCCTCCAAGACTTCTGCAAGATATCTGTAATAGAAGTGCATGTAGATCTAGTTAAAAAAAATAACCCTATCCTAAAAAAACCTTCACTGAAGTAAAAAGCTTGCTTCACCTATAGCTATCTATTGATGTGTGTAAATGGCAAATTGTCTAATCCATTTGTTTCTCCAATCTTAAACTTTTTATTCCTTGTTATTACTCATTTTCCACTTGAAAGATATAAAAGCACAAATGCCCAGAAAGAGTTACTACAAAATGTCAAGGGTGTCATTTGGAAAATGTCATACACCGCCTGGCATGAGAAGGGTGATATATTTTAGAGCTCTTCTGTTAATTTAGTAAGCAGTCAGTGGTCCTCTGGTTCATCTCACCCTGGGGGTCTGAGAAAAAATAGACACTGGAAAAGGTCTAAACCATTCCAGCCACTTTGCCCTTGATGATTCATTCACCTACACACTCAAATCCACGTATTTAGCCAAACATCTGCCTTAAACTGTCTTCCCATTAGCTAATTCCCTATGGTTGCTTTTCTTCCCATTTGCACAGATGTCGTTTAAAGTTTAAGACCTGCATTTTCTCTTGCTTCTGGTGGTTCAGTTTGCGTGGTTTATCATTCTGCTTCTCAAATTCACACTGGGTGTTTGACATCTAATGTTACTGGACTGAAACATTAATTCATGCGTTCATGACCTCAAGGATAGATTATTGTAATGCTTTATTGGGTGGTTGTTCTGCACGCTTAATAAACAAACTCCAGCTGGTCCAAAATGCAGCAGCTAGAGTTCTTACTAGAACCAGAAAGTATGACCATATTAGCCCGGTTCTGTCAGCACTGCATTGGCTCCCTATTAAACATCGTATAGAATTTAAAATCTTGCTAATTACTTATAAAGCCCTCAATGGTTTAGCTCCTCAGTACTTGAACGAGCTCCTATCGTATTATAGTCCTTCACGTCCGCTGCGTTCTCAAAACTCTGTCAATTTGATAATACCTAGAATATCAAAATCAACTGCCGGCGGCAGATCATTTTCTTATCTAGCGCCTAAACTCTGGAACAATCTACCTAACACTGTTCGGGAGGCAGACACACTCTGTCAGTTTAAATCTAGATTAAAGACACATCTCTTTAACCTGGCTTACACATAAAATCATTAACACATTTCTATAATTCAAATCCGTTAAAGGATTGTTAGGCTGCATTAATTAGGTCAACCGGAACCGAAAACACCTCCCATAACACCTGATGCACTCGTTGCATCGTAAAAAGAATGGCATCTACGCTAATATTAGTCTGTTTCATTCTTATTCCGAGGTCACCGTAGCCACCAGATCCAGCCTGTATCTGGATCAGATGGTCACTCCAGTCCCCCGGATCCAGTCCGTACCCAGCTTAGATCGTGGATCACCACCTAGAGATGACTTCAATAGCCGTGGATGTCAACCAGATGAGCTCCAAGGCGGATCATCAATAAAGACCCCGCCAACCTTGACGGCCATCGGCACTACACCACAGGATCCTGATGAGTTCTCTACAATCAGACATTGGTACAAACTGTTGTTTGGTCTGGCCAGAGGAGAACTGGTCCCCCGACTGAGCCTGGTTTCTCCCAAGGTTTTTTTCTCCATTTCTGTCACCTGTGGAGTTTTGGTTCCTTGCCGCTGTCGCCTCTGGCTTGCTTAGTTGGGGACATTTTCCAGCGATATCGTATACTATTTGAACTGAACTGACGATGATATCACTGAATTCATTGATGAACTGCCTTTAACTGAAAATTGATTGTTACAATAATGCGTTACTTACACACTATTGTGCTGTTTAAATACTGTGCAGTTGCTTTGACACAATCTGTATTGTAAAAGGCGCTATATAAATAAAGGTGACTTGACTTGACTTAAAACATTCTTTATGTTAAAGTCAACAGTTCGCCTTTGCTTGCGGATAATGTTGTACCGTAAATGCACAAAAGCATCTTTCATTTACAGCCTTTAAAAAGTATTTTAATGACTTTTTTTGCAAGAAACATTCACTATTCATACATTCACTAAAGTTTGGAATTGCTAAATTAATACTTTCATTCAGCAAAAATGCAATAGATTGATTTAAAAATAAAAGTAAAAACAATGATAGTGTTAAAAAGGAAAATATTTCTACTTTCAAATAAATTCATAATAAATTAATCAAAGAATCCTCAAAATGTATCTCTTTTTTTAATCATTTATACAGCCTTGGTGAGCATAAGAGACTTTTTTTTTTTTTAAATATTCACACACCAAGTATGTGTATTAGAACAGTAAACCGTAAGTTAGTGAGTTAAATAAGTGATTTATGAGTAAGCCATGTTACATATCTCTTAACGTTCCTTCCCTGAAGAAAGAAACCTCATCTATGTATGGAGAAAATTTCCAGCTAATGTATATGCAGCCCTCAGGTATGACATGTCTTACAACAACAAAAAGGATATGAAAGTGTCTTTGAGTTCTTAATAACTTGTTCACTTGTCTCACGAGACAATCGCAATTCTTCTCCAACCCCCTCAGCCCTCTGGGGTCCATGTCTCATGAGAAGTCTTCCTGTGTCTTCACTCTCCAGCTGATGTCATGACCAAGGACAATGTCACAGCCTATTAAAATCGTCCACACTGCTGGATCAAACTCCGTCTTTGCTTCATAAAAGAAGTAGGTGGAGAGGGAGAGATAGGGAGAGCAATCCCTTTATCCACACCGAAATGAAATTTAAACCCCTACTGTTTTATACCGTGGAACGAACGTTAATGTGGATTCATTCTCTTTTGATTTTTAAATCTCCTTCTTCTCTTGTGTTTTAAATGAGATTACATGTCACAGCTTAAAAGACTAGACAGAGGAATTTATATGGAGAAAGAGAATCTGTTGTATGTTAATTGGAATGTTTAATGGTTCCTTTCCTCAAAACTCAGCCATGTAATAGCAGAACTTGGTTAGTTTTAAGACAATGTTTGGACAGTAACGCTTTCTCTCAAGTTGAAATTCAAGAAAATGTGTTGTCTTCAACATAAGACACATTTACTTTTGCAGTATCAAGACTACAGAAGAAGGGCCTTGGTCAAAACTTTGGTAACAGAATCAATAAAAACATTGCAGACAACATACAATATGGAAGCCCGTTTCTGCCACTAAAGAAAATTGTGACTTTTTATATCGCAGTTCTGACTTTTTTTTTTCAGAATTGCGTAATACAAACAGGCAATTCTGACTTTCTTTCTCACAATTGTGAGATACAAACACACAATTGTGATTTATAAAGATAAATTCAGAACTGTGAGTTTATATCTTGCAATTCAGACTTTTCTGATCAGTCTTTTTTCCCCCTCAGAATTGGACTTTATAACTCACAATTGTGAGTTTATACTGTATCTCACAATTCTGAGAAAAAAAGTCAGAATTACAAGAAAAAAGTCAAAATTGCAATTGCGAAAAATGGCAATTCATCTTGCAATTCTGACTTTTTCTCACAATTACGAGTTTATATTATGCTATTTTGACTTTATTTAGTAGAATTGCGAGTTTATTTCTCAGAATTGTGAGTTTATATCACAATTCTGAGAAAAAAAGTCAGAATTGCGTCATGTAAACTCGCAGTTGGAAGTTATAAAGTCAGTATTGCAAGATAAATTCAGAATTGTGAATAGTTTATTTCTTGTAATTCTTACTTTTCTTATGCAAGGAATTTTGACGCAATTGTGAGTTATTTAGTCAGAAGTGATAAAACTCACCATTCTGAGAATATATCTGTCTTTTTCCCCTCAAAATTGGACTTTATAAATGTTTATATCTCAATTCTGAGAAAAAAAAAGTCAGAATTGCAAGAAAAATTCTGAATTGCAAGATATAAATTTGCATTTGCGGAAAAAGTCAGAACTGCAAGCTTTGGATCTTGCAGTTCTGACTTTTTTCTTGTAATTCTGACTTTTTTTCTCAGAATTGTGATATAAACTCGCAATTCTAAGAAATAAGAACTGTGAGCTTTGAATTTTGCAGTTCTGACTTTTTCTCGCAATTGCGAGTTTATATTATGCTATTCTGACTTTATTTCTTAGAATTGCAAGTTTATTTTTCAGAATTGCAAGTTCATATCACAATTCCTAGAAAAAAGTCAGAACTGCATCATATAAACTCGCAGTTGGAAGTTCAGAATTGCAAGATAAATTCAGAATTGTGAGTTTATATCTTGTAATTCTTTCTAACGCAGTTGCAAGTTTAGTCAGAATTGATAAACTGACAATTCTGAGAACATAAGTTTTTTTCCCCCTTAAAATTGAACTTTACAACTCGCAATTGCGAGTTTATATCTCAAAATTCTGAGAAAAAAAAAGTCATAATTGCAAGAAAAAGACAGAATTGCAAGATATTAAATTACAATTGTGAAAAACGTCAGAACGGCGAGCTTTGCATCTCTCATTTCTGACCTTTTTCTCGTAATTGCAAGTTTATATTATGCTATTCTGACTTTATTTATCAGAATTGCGAGTTAATACCACAATTCTGAGAAAAAACGTCAGAATTGTGAGATATAAACTCGCAATTCTGAGAAATGAAGTTAGAAATATGTGATATAAACTTGCAATTGGAAGTTATAAAGTCAGAAATGTAAGATGAGAAAAAAAATCTGAATTGAGAGATGTAAACTTGCAATTGTGAGAGAAAAAGTCGCAATAACCTTTTTTTCTTTTTTTATTCATTGATGGGAACGGCTTCCATAGTACACTGCCATTCAAACGTAAAGAAATGTATACATTTATTTAGCAAGGATGCTGTAAATATATCAATAATGACAGCAAAGACATTTAAAAAAACTTTCAATTTATGAAAGAATCCTAATAACAAAATGTAGCAGAGCTAATATTAAGCATCATAACCTTTTTTTACATTGATAATGATAAATGTTATTGAGCATATCAGCATTAGAATTCTGACAAATCATGTGACACTGAAGACTGGAGTAATCACATGAAAAAAATACATATTAAATATATATTCAAATAGAAAATAGTTAATATACATTGTAGTTATTTCACACTGTTTTACAGCATTTTTGTCTAAATAAATGTAGCCTCGGTGGAGCATAAAAGACTTTTAATACGTAAAATATAAATATTTGACCCAATATTTGTGTGTGCTTTGTAGCTATGTGTTTTTATGCTTATAAAAGTATTGTGGAGTTAACTTATGGGAATTCTAATATCAAACTCCACTGAAATCTATTGTCTTATGAGGTTCCATTTCCGTTTGTGGTTATTGGTAATGTATGCTGTTGTCCATTATATGGAGGGCACAATAATCTGCCCTGAGGATGTGGATTGTATTTGCATAAGATCTGTCTCAGTCTGTCTCACCCTTATCTGAAGTGCAGGTCTGTGTTGTTTCATTTTTAAGTAGAGATGTTGCCAACAAGAAACAGAGAGTCGAGTACCTGCTGAAAGCTAAACTTTTGGCAGGATACTCCTGAGATGATTAATGGCTTTGCTTATGATTTCATTAATCTATTAATACCACTGATAAGTTTCCTGCTGCAGAGAGAGAAGGTCAGTGTCAGAATAAATCTGGACACTCATTAACCCCTCGAGCCAAACCTCTGATCTTCAGAAAGGTCTGCAAAGAGAGGCAGGAGAAATTGCATCTTGGCTTGATAGAATGCTTTGAAAGAAATGTCTTAAGTAGCACGGGTATATTTGTAGCAATAGCCAAAAATACATTGTATGGGTCAAAATTATCGAGCTAGCCAAAAATCATTAGTATATTAACTATAGATCATGTTCCATGAAGTTATTTTGTAAATTTCCTACCAAAAATATATTAAAACTTAATTTTTAATTAGTAATATGCATTGCTCAGAACTTCATTTGGACAACTTTAAAGGCAATTTTCTCAATATTTTGATTTTTTGCACCCTAAGATTCCAGATTTTCAAATAGTTGTATCTTGGCCAAACCATACATCAATGGGAAGCTTGTTTATTCAGCTTTCAGATGATGTATAAATCTAAATTTTAAAAAAATTGACCCTTATGACTGGTTTTGTGGTCCTGAGTCACAAATAGTCTAATGGTTGATCCAGTTCACAAAAGCCAGTGTGAATAGTTTGTAATTTGAACTTGATCCGCATTGAACTTAAATTCTTGGCGATGTAACAGTAATGCACACTACCATCCAAAAAATGGGGATCAGTATGATTTTATTTATATATATTTATTTGATCAAAAATACAGTAAAAACAGCAATATTGTTAAAAAGCATTAGAATTTTAAAAAACTGTTTCTATTTGAATATATTTTAAAATGTAATTTATTCCTGTGATGCAAAGATGAATTTTCAGCGGTAGTTACACCAGTCTTCAGTGTCACATGATCCTTCAGAAATAATTCTAATATGCTGATTTGATGGTTGAGAAACAGTTGTGCTGCAGTGCTGGGCAATATACTGGTTCAAACAGTAAACCAGTTTGTGGCTAAGCAACCTAGACCTAGACACCGATCGTGAATTGAGAAGAGATCCCTGTAAACTGCATACACTTCTGACTAATGGTTAGAGAACTAATAATAACAAACAGCTAATTCTATAACTGGGCAAATAAATCTGTAAACAGCCATTAATAGAAGCCAGAGATGCTGAAGACGAACACAAAGAGGAGAAAATACTGTAGCAGGCAAAGCACCTCACTGTTCACAATGTGCAAAATACAGACAGAAAATCTTACTGAATTAGGGTGGGGTTTTTTTGTCTTTAGAAAAGTTTAGATGGTATTTTCTTTTCATCTTACCTCCATATAATGCATATTAATGTAGTCCCCATGAAATCAAAATGGATGTTTTTTGGCTATTAGTGTGAATATGTTAGCCTTAAGGTTATCTATAAACTAGTTTGCTCCAAAACAATGACAAAATTCACATTTACTAAATTCAAGCATTCAAAACTTACAGTCTCTAACTTCCACTAATATGGATCAATGATTTTGATGACATTACCGTGCACTTCAGCTTCTCAAACATTCTGTCCAATCAAATGCTTTCTAGAATCTGAAGCGTCCCGCCCCCTACACTATAAATAGATTATAAAGCTAGGGTTAAAATTGATCACTTGTTCACAGAATTAGTATTTTCGGTATGGTGAATGGCACATAGCGCACTATATAGGGGACAAGGAAGGATTCAGACAGTGTAAATATGCTTTCCATTAGTGTAAATGAATTCTGGTTTTGAGCTGTTTCACACGAACCGCAGCAGTGCGCACAGTCTGCTCTGGTCCAGTGACATGATAGCATAGATCATATGCACGAATCAGCGTGGATCACAAAATGTATCAGACCAATTTGGATTCTACACAGCATGCTATATTTTATAGCGATATGGATGAGATTAGAAGAAGAAATGGTTAGACAAACAGCACTGAGGACCAGAACAGACAACACACATTTTAAACTACACATCCTCAGCATGATTATGATCACCATTTTGCTTTAGTAATAGTTTCATATTGAATCTAAAGGGGTAATCTATTAAACTGTGGCTGTCATATGCTGTCAAATGTGGCTTAACTGAGCTCAACAGGCTCTGGCCCAAGCTGTGATATAAGTAACGCTATTGGCTATTTAAAAAAGGAGGCGGGGCTGTTTGATATGTCCCACCCTGTCTTCCTGTTTCAGTTCAAATTACGTCAACACATAGAATAACGCTGTATGCTTTGTTTACAGCAGTAATCAAGGAAATGCTGTATTGCTGCTGTTCCATAAGCGCCACCTGCTGTCAGAGAGTGAATTTGCATTCTCATTCAGCCCTTCTGCTGTTTTTGTTTCATGCAGATATGTTTGAATTTCAGTCAGACCAAATGACCGTTCTGTTTTTGCTTTTACATTTTTTAATTATACAATCTAATTTACATCAAAGCTTAAAATGCAGTGGTTCTCCAACTGTTTCAGGCAATCTGAATTTTGTAATCTGAAATCTAAATTTCATGCAATTTGGTCAAACCCCCCAGCACTACCTTATATACATTTTATCAGGATTCTTTGATAAATAGTTCAAAAGAACATCAAGAACATGCATTTATTAACATGCAAGGACTTCTCTAACGTTATACACTTCTTTACTGTCAATTCTGATCAATTTACTGCATGTTACTGAATAAAAGTATCTTACTGACCATAAATGTTTGAATGGTGGTGTATTTAAAAACTAAAAATATTAGCAACAGGTCAGTGACAGCACCATCGCAATTGATTGATTGTGGTACTTTTGGATCAAGCAAAAAATAAGTGCTTTCATAAGGTACCCATAAATCCAGGTGTATACTTGATAGACAGTCTAGATTAAAACAAGACAAGACAAGGTTTTTTAGATCTGTCCTATGATTGATCTTTTGGGGAATTTGAGGTTGAATACAGATGAAAGCGGCTGAAACTGTAGGTGTTTTCTCCATTATCTCATGGATCAACTTTTTCCTTCAAGTTGACTTTTTCATTTCTTCACCTTATCTGGGTGGATTTCAGCATTTTTGGCCCTGTGCCTGCACCATGCTGAAAATAGATGCTTGTATGCATCACGCATTTATTTAGCTCAAAATCACATCCTGTTCTCTGTTTGGTAAGATCGTTTCTTCATACTGCATTAGACTTTCATTTGAATTTAGTTTGATGCAGGAGCAACTAATATTTATAGTCACAATTAAAACCTCTAGCACTTTTTGCTCCTTTTTAATTAAGGCGATAGCACTGATGGCATTGGTCTGTCGAAGATTGTAACTAAAAAGGTTTTTAGTGTTTAATCAATGCTTAAATTTGTGAGATTTTATATCAGCAGGTTTCCTTCACACATACTAATGCTATCCTTAGAGTGAATGACACTTGAAAGCAAATTCAATTAACCTTTTACACAGTT
>NC_133366.1:45101132-45208398 GCF_049309525.1 Garra rufa | reverse complement strand
TTGAAGCAGAAAGATGAGTCAAAAGCGATACAACGATGATTTAAGGCCTTTCCGTGGCCAGTGTTCAGGGAGCCCGGAGGAAACTCCTCTTCTCCGCCAGGAAAACTGATGGGACGAGAGGAATCAGTGCTGGAATGATATGTTCTGTCAGACGAAGTCTAACAATAACTGAGAGAATCTCTTCTGCACCAGGGAGAAATAAAAGAGAGTGGAGGAATGGAAATATTATGGTGGAACAACATGTGGCGCAGAAAAGAGAGTACGTGTTAGAGACTATGTAAGACAAGAGGAACGGTCATTTTTTTATAATCATTTTTTAGGTTACCCCAAAAAATTAAATTTGCTGAAAATATCTTCTTTCATCACTTGCTCACCAATGGATCCTCATACAGTGAATGGGTGCCGTCAGAATGAGAGTTCAAAAAGCGGATAAAAACATCAGGTAATCCACACCAATCCAGATCTTGTGAAGCAAAAATCTCCATGTTTCTGATTAACAAATCGGTCATACATCCATCATATCATACCAGAAACTTGATATGGATGGCCTGAGGGTGAGCAGAACTATTGAATTTATCTTTTTTCTTCTTTATTTCTGTATGACTTCTGCCTGTCTTCATTGTCATGGTTTTATCTCATTCGTTTGAGCTGTGCAAAACCCACAATTAGAGAAATGCTGAGCAAACACTTGTAGTGGTAAATCATGCAACATTCCATGCTCAATTTCAGCATCTGTCAGCACCATCTCCTCAAAGTCATTCGGCCTTTATTTACTATCTGTACTAACTCCATCAAAGGAAATAAACAATGGAGCAGAAGAGTGAGACAAGAGATAAAATCTGACAAACATGCACATGTATTCATTGGGCAGACATTTCAGTATGAATTTACAGTAAATTTCTGGCTACTAATTGCTGCATTTTTACAGTTTTCACCTGTTTGAACGTTTGGGATCAGTAAGATTTATGTTTTTTAAACACGTTTCATATGCTTATCAAGTCTGTGTTTCTTTGATAAAAAATACAGAGAAATAATTTAATATTGTGAAATACTATTGTGATGTAAAATAACGTTTTCTATTTTAATATACACTACATAGTGTCAGTATTAAGTGTCACATGATTCTTCAGAAATCATTCTAAGATGTTGCTTTATTATCAATGTTGGAAAGAGTTGTGCTGCTTAATATTTTTTTAGAACCTGTAATACTTTTTTGGGGATTCTTTGATGAATAAAAAGTTAAAAAGAACAGCATTTACTTAAAATAGAAATCTTTTCTTTGTTAGAAAAAATGTATATTTTTAATAAATGCTGTTCTTCTTAACATTTATTCATCAAAGAATCCTGAAAAAACTATCACAGGTTCCAAAGAAATATAAAGTGGCACAACTGCTTCCATCACTGATAATAAATCAGCATATTAGAATAATTTCAGAAGAATGATGTGACACTTAAGACTGATGAAAATTCAGCTTTGCATCAGAGGAATAAATTGAATTTTAAAGTATATTAAAATTTAATTGTAAAATCATGTTTTCTGTATTATTAATAAACTAAATGCAATACATGTATTAATAATAATATATTGCAACCCAATTTCCTTTGATAAAATATTATGCTTAAAATAATATTTTGTATAATTAATTCAAACATTTTATATTAAGCATATTATAAAAAAATATATAAAATGTAATAAATATCTAAAATAAATATGTAAAATATTGGCCATTATTTGCCAGTATAAGCTAATTTTTTTTTGACCTAACAGTCTACCCGGGAGAAAATCTATTAAATATTTAAAAAATATTTACATTTTTGTGTGTTATGGCAGAAAATTTGAATGATATTTTATGAATAAATAAATTCATTCATTTAAAAAATATTATTCGGAAAATAATATTTTGTATAATTATTTAATCATCTTACATTAAGCATTTGTAATATTTAATACAATTTAATTTATAAAATGTAATTTATTTAATACATTTTAAAAAATTGTGTTATGACAGAAATGTTCTGTCCTTTATTTATTTATTTATTTATTTATTTATTTATATGAATTAAACAATAAATAAATGAATGAATGAATTTAATTAAGAATTTACTGTTAAACTTTTGTAACTCATGGTAATACTTAACAATGTAGACACAGTACACTACTTTAATTTAATAAGCCAAGCACAAATATTATTAGAAAAAGAAGTTGGTGGTTATATGATTATTAGTGTCATAATATTTTTTGACTCAAAGAAAGTCCAGAGAGCTTTGTTAAATAATTAGTACTAAACTCTGCCTAACCACTGTCTGAACTCAGCTCAGGCGTATAATAACAGCAGTAAAATTGAGCTAGAGGAGACTTCACCTTTCATCAGTGTCACGTCAGGCTGCTGTCACCTCAGACTCATTTAACCAAGAGGAAAATTCATGTAAGTGTTTTTAGCATCTGCCAGATAAGCAACACATCTGTTCTCATTTGCACACAGTGACAAAGAGCTGCAGAAAATAAAGGAAGAGTGTTTAAGACTGAGCTGTTTTTTTAAAACATGTGCCAGTCATTTCTTTATGGACGTGACAGCCTGTGACAGCCTGTGACACGCTTAACGTCGGCAAATCATTCTTTGAACAGATGCACATCCGGTTGTAAACAGCAGATAATTAACGCGCGTGTACTGTATATATCAGATTTATCAAGCTTCGTCCACTAGGTCCATCCTGCATGGTTTATTTTAGACTAGAGCATCTGGATTTACTGAAGACGTTTGGACACTCGTCTGATCTTTTCTTATATATCATGTTAATACTGCTTTTTTGAGTGGCAGATCTATGTCTGTCTGTCTGTAAATGCATGTGTTTGAAAGAAAGGGAAAAAATAGATGAGACAGGAGTAGAAATATGGTCCATACTCTTTCTTTATTCTCTCATTCCTTGAGCCCTTGAAGTGATCTGACGCATAGCCAAAACTCTGACCGACTGACCTTGCCTTTTTTCAATTTACAGGTGTACTGTTTATTTTATTTATGAAACTCAAAATAAAAAGTTTTTGACAGTAATATATAGCTCATTATTTCAAATTCATCATACATTTTTTTTTGGGGGGGGGGGAGCAGTTATAAGAATTCCCCTAATTTAATACCCCTCACTTTTCAAAACATTCCTTCGCCTCTAAATTACTGAGCGTTCAGTGTGTTTCTACAGCTCTCGCGCCATTAATTTACTGTCCATTACCCATTTAAAGAGAAGCATGTCAGTCTAAGACTAGTTATACACTCTCCCCTTTAAATTGGATTTGAATGGATTAACTCCAGCCTTGTTTCCCAGAAAGCCTCATTCGTACTGTTCATAATTACATTTCACACTGAAATTTAAATTCAGGTCAAAGTGTCATTAAGGTCATCCTCATCTTCCTGACACTTCATCACTATCCCACACATATTGACTTTGGTCTACGATGCTGTGAAATTGTGCTTCTCGATATCCAAAATGAGTTTTCAGGTGTTGATAAATTGTTTAAAACATGCAGCTAAATCAGTATTATGTCAGCCTACTGTTTTGTAATGGTTTCATGACTCACTCTGCTTTAAACAAAGCTCTTCCTACTCTTCACTTGTGCAGTCTGAGTCATTTAATGCTGTACATTTGTATATATCAAAAGCTCATGCTGAGTTAAAGAAGACATATCATGATATAATCTGACTTTTTACATGTGCTATATTCATATCCCCGGTGTATCTACTAACCCAGAAAAAGTAGAAAAGGACAGCCTAGTAACTTTGTTTTGGTAAGCATTTCACTGTTTCACAGACATAACCGGCTGTTTTTGTAACTTATGTGTGTTTTTAACAAAAACTTGTGTGTATTTGACAGTTTAAGCGCAATAAGACATGAAAGAGAATTTAGTTTAGTACTTACATGCCATGTACATGCTTTGGATGTGTGCACTCAAAAATACCTACATCAGAAGAATAAACTAATACGGCTTTAAAATTTTGGTATCTGAGGTAGGAGCTGTAAAGGCACAGTCCTATTCTGGAAAAGGGGTGGGAAGCAGCAGCTCATTTACATTTAAAGAAACATGCAGGAAAATAGCATGTTTCTGCTTCCACTCAAAATTTGCATTTTCAAAATAATATAATAAATGAACTGTGGGATATTTTGAGCCAAAGACTTTACAAACACATTCTAATGATACCTGAGACCTATGTTACATATTGTAAAAAGTGGCATAATAGGTTTTTCTAAATAAGTTGTACTAAAGTCTAGTAACTAGACTTTCAAAAGCAAAACTGCATCTAAGTCTGAGGCAACTTTTCTTTTAATGTAATAGTACAGTGAGGGAAAAAATTATTTGATCCCCTGATGAGTTTGTATTTTTGCCCACTGACAAAGAAATGATTAGTCTATAATTTTAATGGTAGGTTTATTTGAATAGTGAGGGAGAGAATAACAACAAAAAATCCAGAAAAACGCATTTCAAAAAATGTATAAATTGATTTTCATTTTAATGAGTGAAATAAGTATTTGACCCCTTCGGAAAAACATGACTTAGTATTTGGTGGCAAAACCTTTGTTGGAAATCACAGAGACAACAATACTCAGATTTTAACGCGATTAAGACAATACTCTGATTAAGAAGCAACCATGTAAACTGATATTTTTGATTAATTTAATACGACTAAAGTCATAATCGGAGTAAACACAAATCGAATTAAGACAGGTGGAGTATTCCTATTTTAGTCGCATTATGGAAGACATGTACACACCTTAATCACACTATTCCCCTTGAGTAGGACTTTTCACCACAGGATACACACTAATGCTGCATTCCAGACAGGTTTTTGAGCTCGTAAATCATGTCTTCAAACCACGACTCAGGACTTTGTAGCACTTTCACGGGTAGAAGTTTGGAAAAACACGGGTTTCCTGGAACGCGGCATAACGCTCTCAGTTGGTCGCTTGTGCATATGCTTTGGTTTCATTTTTATTTATTAATTTTTTTGCTACAACATGGGATTAATCAATGCTCATTGCTGATAAATAGTTTGTCTGTTATCATAATTTATAGTTTTATGGAAACGTATTTAACATTCAACCCGTTCTTTTTCATTTGTAGGCTATTATTTGTGATTTTAATTTTGTGAACGGGATTTCCGCTATTGGAACGTCTTAGGATACTTTTCACTTTTACTTTTACGAAATTCATGATCTTTTGCTTACATATAGGCTACACCTATCAATTTTAAGATTAAAACCAATCCTTAAAAGATGGATTTGTTATTTTTAATTAAACAGCATAACAACAATCAAATAAAACTAGCTTATATAGCATTTATTAACAAAAACTAATAAGACGAGGCATGGACTCCATCACATGCTGTGTTATATGCCGACTAAACCATTTATTACAGGGCGCGCAATCAAATTAATTAATAAAAACTAAATAAATAAAAGAAAGCCTCCAAGGCGTAATGTGACGTAAACGGCAAAGATAACAGGGTTTTCAAAATGAAAACAAACAAAAAAAGTCAATCTAAACTGGCTTTCGGTGACTGTGCTTGCATGTGATTTTTTTCCTAAAAACTGTCTGGCTCTGAAACGCTCACTGTATAGAGCAGACGCTTTGGAGCAGCACAGCATGCACAAAAATGTGTTGCATATGTCTAGAGCCACTTCAAGCTTTTGTCAAATTAAAACTGAAACATCCAAAAGTCTATAACGAAGATGAACTGATAGCATCGCGTGTTAATGATGCGTGTCATTAACTGATCTATGTACTATAACATGTAAAACGGGAACATGAAAGGAATATTCTAAAAGCAACTCATGTAAACAGCTTAATCATATTATTGTCTTATTCAGAATAAGGTCATTAATTGGATTACTGGTGTCCATGTAAACGTAGTCATTGTCATGCTGGAATACCCATCCACGACCCATTTTCAATGCCCTGGCTGAGGGAAGGAGATTTTCACCCAAGATTCTTGCCCCGTCCATCGTCCCTTTGATGCAGTGCAGTTGTTGTCCTGTCCCCTTAGCAGAAAAACACCTCCAAAGCACAATGTTTCCACCTCCATGTTTGACGGTGGGGTGTTCTTGGGGTCATAGGCAGCATTCCTCCACCTCCAAACACGAGTTGAGTTGATGCCAAAGAGCTCAATCATCTGACCACAACACTTTCACCCAGTTTTCCCTCTGAATCATTCAGATGTTCATTGGCAAACTTCAGATAGGCATGTACATTCTTGAGCAGGGGACCTGGCGGGCGCTGCATGAATTCAGTGCTTCACGGCGTAGTGTGCTACCAATTGTGACTATGGTCCAAACTGCCTTGAGATCATTCTAATATCCTCCTGTGTAGATCTGGGCTGATTCCTCACCGTTCTCATGATCATTAAAACTCAACGAAGTGAGATTTTGCATGGAGCCCCAGAATGAGGGAGATTGACAGTTATTTTGTGTTTCTTCCATTTGTGAATAATCACACCAACCGTTGTCACCTTCTCACCAAGCAGCTTGGTGATGGTCTTGTAGCCCATTCCAGTCTTGTGTAGGCCTACAAACTTGTCCCTGACATCCCTGGAAAACTCTTTGCTCTTGGCCAAAGTGGAGAATTTGGAATCTGATTGATTGACTGCTGTGGGCAGGTGTCTTTTATACAGGTAACAAGCTGAGATTAGGAGCAATCCCTTAAGAGAGTGCTCCTAATCAAAGCTCATTATCTTTATAAAAGACACCTGGGAGCCAGAAATCTTTCTGATTGGCAGGGGATCAAATACTTATTTCACTCATTCTGTCACTGTTAAGATAAACATACCATTAAAATTATAGACTGATAATTTTTTGTCAGTGGGAAAATGTACAAAATCAATTTGAAAAAAATTTGAAAAAAAAAAAATCAAAATAATTTGCTACAGATTCTACAACAATAAAAATCTCTCATAATTATTTAGTTAGCCAAAAATTAATATTCTGTCATCTTTTACTCACTCTCATGTCATTCCAAACATGAGAATGACATGAAGAACATTGGAGTCTGAACAACATTGACTTTTATTGTATGTACAAAAAGGTTTGCAAGTCATGCAGGTTTGACATGACGCTGAGTTTTCATTTTTGGGTGAACTATCCCTTTACCATTAGAGAATACCTTAAAAGTAACTTCAAATAACTGCTTTTTTAATGTGAATAAAGAGATGGCATGCCTGATGGGAACATGAATGTGGTTAAAGGGACGTGTGGGATATTTTTATGGCATTTTTCTCAAAGGATTCCTCGTGAGTCCCAGGAGAGGGGTGCACAGAAGTCTTTCCACAGATACATCCAGATGTGTGAGCGTGTTTTCCCAATGATGCTGAACAGATGGCATTTAAACGCTTGAGTACCTGACTTAGCTCGACCTATAAAAGACAAAGCTGACTCTTCTGTTGCCTAAAAATCATGATTCTTATTTCAAGCTTTATTTTCTTGACAGAACTATTGTGCACAATTTAGTGCGCGTGAACAATTTGGAGTGTATTACACATTGTGATACATGTCTGAGTGGAAATTTCTGTGGGCAGAGGTTCATGGATCCCCAATTAGATAGATAGATAGATAGATAGATAGATAGATAGATAGATAGATAGATAGATAGATAGATAGATAGATAGATAGATAGATAGATAGATAGATAGATAGATAGATAGATAAGGACAACTGAGGGACTCATATGCAACTATTACAAAAGTTCAAACACTCACTGAAGCTCCAGAAGGAAAAACGATGCATTAAGAGCCAGGGGTGTCAACTTTTTTAATTTGAAGATCAGGGAAAATTTAACTTATTTTGTCTTCTGGCCCTGGGGAACATGTAAGTATCTTCTGTAGCTTCTGAAGGGCAGTACTTAATTTTAAAAATATGATATTTAGGCCAAAAAAAAAAAAAAAAAAAAAAAAAAAAACATCCTCATTCCAAAAGTTTACATCCCTTGCTCTTAATGCATCGTTTTTCCTTCTGGAGCATCAGTAAGCATTTGAAACTGTAATGGTTGCATGTGAGTCCCTCAGTTGTCCTTAGTGTGAAAAGATGGATCTCAAAATCATGCAGTCATTGTTGAAAAGGGCTCAAATACATGAAAATGGTGAAAAAAACAAACAATGGACTCAAGAACAACTATCACTATCACTTTGAACAGGGTCATTTTTATGAATTCAACTATTATTTTCTCTTGTGGACTGTATGTAAATGTCTTTTATGTGAAATATCTTATTCAGGTCAGCACTAAATAAAAAATAACATGCATTTTGTATGATCCATATTATTTTGCTTAAATAATTAACACTGCAGATTCTGCGAGGTGTATGTAAACTTTTGACTTCAACTGTACATAAAACAACACTGCACTGAAATGGTACAGTGGTGTGACAAAATATGCTTTTTTAAATAGACTAGTAGAATTTGCTTAGTGTAAATAGCAATGTTTTGACTATGTGTGTGAATAGCAACGAATAGCATCTCTATATTTAATATTTTCTAAGTGCAAATAGTGAAAGAAGCTATTCACACAAAATGCAAATAGAAGTAATATACTATTTATGCTGTGGGCAATTTTCTGCGCAAAGTGGGCGGAGTCAGTGCAATCAGCCTTTACCAATAAAGTTGACTATTTGCACTTACTTCAAATAAACACTACCTTTTAATAATTACACAAGTGTGGGACAAAAAATATTAAAAGTGTTTAGAATGATTTTGAGATTGACGGATGGATAGTCAGATAGATCTGGGTTATAAACTGGACACTGGCTCAATAGAGGAGGGCTGTAATTTCTCGACCTCCACTCAAGTCTTTACCCATAAATTGGAGCACATGTGGTTGGCAAAATGGAGCATCATTCTTCCAGCGAGAGGCGGAGTTAACCGGACAGAGAAGCGCTCCGTTGATCTGAATTTTCACACGGGTAAAGAGAGGCGCGCAGCTCTGTGCCTCCAGTTTAGCTCTGTGGACGCAGTTCAAAAGAGGAAGGCGTATGAGGGAGAGTGATGAGAAAGTAGAACTCCATATTAAAAAATAACAATAATAATTGTAATGACCACTATGGCCGTTCCTGCGACTCTCCCGGTTCTCTCTGGGACTTCTGCGGTGTCCGGTAAACTCTTCAGAGCCGACCCGTTCTTCTCGAGTCCCGCGGACTCTCCGCGACTGAACAACTCTCTCAACGCGACGCTTCCGAGCGGCGCGACGACAAACGAATGCAAAATCGTGGAGGTGCACGGAGTCAAAGTCGCTTCTTTTAACGTTGATGGACAGGAGCTTATTTGTCTCCCGCAGGTCTTCGACCTTTTCTTGAAGCACCTTGTCGGCGGACTGCACACCGTGTATACGAAACTCAAGCGTTTGGATATAAACCCGGTGGTGTGCACCGTAGAGCAGGTGCGCGTCTTGCGCGGACTCGGTGCCATTCAGCCCGGAGTGAACCGCTGCAAACTCATTTCCAGAAAGGATTTCGAAGCGTTGTACAACGACTGTACCAACGCAAGGTTCGTTTGGTCAATAACTTTTTTCTTGATATAGTTTAAATAATTGGCGATTTGAGCATTCAACTTTGAATTGCATATAGTCTCCTAAAGTAAATATTTTTTGCACTTTTTCAATATTACAGAAATTCCTCAGTTCTTATTTCTAAAAGCAGCACTGCAGTGAAGCAGAAATGTGTGAAAAACAGAGGCAGATTGTATTTTACACTAAGGCTGGGTGGAGGAACATAGTGTCCCGTTATGCTGCTCTTAAGTCATTTCAAATGGCAGTCGACTGAAAGCAACAAGTGGAGTCCCAGTTTTGACTCAGTGGAAAATATCCAAGATGTTAGAAAAAAAGAAAAATCTCAAAGAAAGTTCTTAGCAATGGTATTTTGTAATTTCCAAAACAACATGATTTAATCACTGCAAAAATGTCAAAAGGTACAACCTAGTGAAAATTAAATATCCTTAGCACCTTACAAGTTTATGCAACCTAATTTGTTAGGGTTTTAAAATGTGATATTGATTCACTATGATTTAGTTTTTAGCTTTTGTTTTATAAATTTCTTGTGGCTTTCTGCATGGTTATGCCACACTGACACTGATTCGGCAGCCAAAAGTTTTTCAAATATTAAAGTAAATTGCAAACAAACAAACAAACAAACAAATAATTAAATGGAGTCCAAAAAAATTAAGCCTTTTAATGTGACTTTAAGTCCTACAAAAGGTATTAAATGACTTGAACTCAGAAAGCAAAAACATGAACATTTTTTGAATAACTCCAGACTAAAAATACAGCACTATGCAAGGTCTCCAACTGCTAATATGAAAAAAGGTATTTACTTGGTAAAACATTTTCATGAAAACTTGCTAGGATTAATATATTACAAAGTGCTTATCTTCTCCACAGACACCCTGGAGTACTTTCAGGGACCCCGCAGACCCCTGAATGAAAACCCTGGCTCTAATTAGATGGAATAGTTCCGTCAGGAACCATTAGTTCTGTGAATACACATTGTGCGTCAGCTTGTGGATTTTTTGTGGCCAAAGTGTAATTGCCATTCTTTGAAGCCCAGTGCATGCCTGTCCTGTTCAATCCCCTTTAGATCCTCACGTACGTGACACAGATCAATTTTCCAGTTCCCTCTGTTATGTAAGCGCATATGCATTGGTCAAGATAGTAAACTGTTTATTCGCTTTCCGACCTTACTGCTTGCTTTTCATTAAGTACATTTTGAGCATCCTGTGTTGTTTCATTACTTACGTCAATAATAACAGACTTGTTCTAAACAGAAAGAGAGAGAGAGAACCAATTAGTTTGCATTTCGATCCTAACAAAGACAATATTTACTTGGAGGCAAATAATGTAATGAATTTAAACATTTAATTTGTGTAATAGCCTCTGTTTAATTTTTGAGCGATTAACTACATGACTGTATATATTTTAGTATGTTTTGTACAGTGCTGTGAAAACACTGGGATCATGTAACCTCTGCAGAGTCAAGTTACGGTCGCGCTTTATTCACAGCAGACAATAGGTTAAAATTTGGCGCTTTGAACGTGATGTCTTAATCCTCCTCTTTGTTGCGGTCCGTTTGTGCAGGGACCATAACTGAATAGAGGGGAGATAAATTGTCATATTAGGTCATGTGTTTTGAAGAAAGCCTGTCATCAGGTTTCAAAGGGCCCTTTGGATACTTTCAGAGGTTTGCAGGAAATATTTTTATGGCGTGTGAAAGTCAAAACTGTTGCCTCTGGTGAGATTAGGAAACTGTAGTCATTTGAAATTTAAAGCTATGACTCTTCGAGGAAATGCTAGAGAGAAGTGCATCTACTAGCAGTTTTTTTGTTTGTAGATAATTATGTAGAAACCCGCTGTTTGGTGGCTTTTGGTTCACAACTGCTAGTTTTGAGGCCATATGTTTGCTAGTGTACTGCTGTTAAGTTATTCATAGGAAAATACAATAAAAATGGAATGATTCCAAAAAGAACAATATACTTTTTGATTGTATTAAGAATTTAGTATTGGTCACATTTCAACCTTTGTGTTGTCTGGATTGTGTTTCCTAGCAGATGGTTTACACTGCTGTGCATGAGTGAACTGCTTATTCACCTGTGACATATATTGTGGCGAACACACACATACACTCATGATTTTATTTCTTTGTATAAACAGTGGTGTCTCACCATATGTGATCCCAAGAATACAAAGGCTCAATGTCATGTGCTAAAAATGACCGTTTATTAATACAAATTTGGAAACCAAAACATTAAGCACAATAAAACATTGCCTCAGACGCTTTTGAATCACGATTGAGTCAGTATGAAGTAATGCATGATGTAATAATGAGTCTGTACATGGGGCTGCTGTGGATGAATACTATGTCTGCTATAATATGAATGCAGAATAGCCTCCAGGATCATAGTAACATTCAGCTTTTGACTCTGTAGTGAAGCAATTTCTATGGAAGCTGTGGAACAAAAAATAAAATAGGTAGTTGCAGTTTTTTTTATCTGAATTCTGGCTCTTTTCATGCAATTCTGGCTTTTGTGAGAAACAAACTAAGAAATGCCAGATATAGTCAAACCAAAATTGATTCAGACACATTCAACATTTCTGCCATTATTACAGCAATATGACAAGAACTCAAGAGTTAAACTGTGTCAGAACAAATTCATCCTGATAATTACAAATTAATTACAGTCAAACCAAAATGTATTTAGACACCTTAAAAATTTCTCACATTATCAGAGTTTATTCACTATAGTTTAGAAATATAGATATGGTATGTAACAAAAGGTATAGAAAATATAGAAAGATAGAAAGGTATGTAACAAAACATAGTCAGGTCAAACTGTCAAATCAAATATTTAGTCCTAAATTTTGATCATTTTTACTTTAGTACACTGTGTGAAGAATTTTTGGGTATAATATGTCACAGTTTACTTTATTTTGCTATCCTCACTTACGTTAATTAACTATAGTGTCCTGCTCCCACTAGTAAAAAAATATCAAAAATGATATTGGTGTCTGAGTAATTTTTGGTTGGATCTATATACTATTAATAACAATTGTGAGAAAATCTCAAGCTTGTTTTAGCCCATGCAAGTTTATTAAACTAACCCTAAAACTAAAACCATAAAAAAACATTTTTATTATTTAAAATAAAATAAATCCTAACTGAAATAAAATATTTAATTTTTATTTAGTTTAACTAAATGTACTAAATTTATTTAAAATAATTAAAATAACTACATATTTTAAAAAAAAGACAATAAACACAAGAAAATTACTAAAACTTACTAAAAGTAAAATATAAAATATAAAAATAAAACCAAATAATATTTCTAAAAACTATAATAGCATCTCAAAGATACTAAAATAACACTTTGTTTTTTACTTTGAAATAAAAAAAAATTAAAAGATAACTCCATCATTATCTTTTATCTCTGAGATTGTATCTGGCACTACTTTGTAGTGAAGCCATTTCTATGGAAGCTTTGGAACAAAAAATAAAATAGGTAGTTGTGGCTTTTTTATCTCACAATTCTGGCTCTGTTCATTCAATTCTGGCTTGTTTTCCTCAAAATTGTGAGAAACATTTAATTGTCTTTTTATATTCTTTAATTTAAAAAAATCACTATTTTTTTATTCAATAGCCGAAATAAGCTTCGTACATTTTTCTATTTCAGCTCTGCACTTTGCTTATGCGTGACAGTGCGAATCCAGTAACCTGTTAATATGGGTGCCACTGCAAATGCATGCAGTGCAAAACAGGCCAAACATGGCATTATGTGCTGCTTCAAGCAGTGAGTGTGAACGACTGTGATAGCAGCAGTCATTCATTTGATTCCTTATTGAGTTGTGTCTCAGCTGAGGTCATTCAGTACATTCAGTACTAATGAGCTGCACTAGGGGTGCAGTTGCACTCAGCGAGGTTAATGTGTAGCGTGAAGTGGACATTTTGATAACACTTAATTACATTTGTCCACATCAGAGGCGGATGTTGGATGGTACGACTTCTGCGTCACTACTTTGTGCCTCTTTGTCAATAATCAGGCTGTAAATATTACAAACTTCCTCTTTAGAAAGTTATTGTACAGACCAGGTAAATATGAGGAACATGTGGATAATAAAGCCCATTAATCATTAGATTGCAGGTTCATATAATAAACATTTGATGGCTGATTAGAAATGACAGAAAATTGCTTTGTGTATTAAGTCTTAAACATGATAAAATTAACATTTTAAACATGCAGTACACTACCATTTGAAAGTTTGAGATTTCTGTCAAAATAAATTCATGCCAAACCCTACATTTTGATTAGTTGTGCATATTATGGACCACAAAACCAGTCTTAAGTAGCACAGGTGTATTTGTAACAATAGGCAAAAATACACTCTATGGGTCAGTATTATCGATTTTCTTTTATGCCAAAAATCATTAGGATATTAAGTTAAGATCATGTTCCATGAAGACATTTAGTAAATTTCCTACTGTAAATATATAAACTTAATTTTTGATTAGTGATATGCATTGCTAAAAACTTAATTTGGACAACTTTTTTTTTTTTGCACCCTCAGATTTCAGGTTTTCAAGTACTTGTATCTAGGACAAATATTGTCCTATCCTAACAAACATACATCAGTGGAAAGCCTATTTATTTAGTGTTCAGATGATGTATAAATCTCTAAAAAAAAAAAAAAAAAAATGACACTTATAACAGGTTTTGTGCTCCATGGTCACATATTTCTAAATCTAAATGGACAAATAAAACCTCTTTATTGTGTTTTCAGTTACAGTTGGTTACAAAGATTGTGCACAATCTTTTATGGTCATAGGTAGGTGAAACCAAACAGACAATAAAAGCGTTAAGAGCTTTTTATTGTTTGTGGAGAGACGAGCTTTATTTAGCAGTTGTACCACAAACTGAAGTTCTGTATGTTATGCCAAGCGATTAGCTGATTGCGAGGTGCTAAGTGACAGGTTAGCACAGTAAGTGCTTGAGATACTGAATGAAACAGGAGGAATCTGGCATCTTTTTTTCATGACCTGACTCTTGTCTAGACGCAACAAGAGTCAGCTTGTTTTCAGACGAACGGATCCTCCACCTCGCTTGTTTTAGCCTTAGCATCATGACCTGTTTATGACTTCTGTTGAGTGTGTCATGCCTCGGTGTTTGCATTGTGGTCGTGTAGACGGGTAACATGCGGATGGATAGATGTGTTATGATAATGTTTCTTCAAAAAAAAAAAAAAAAAATTAACCAGACTTCTGTTGGGCTCTCTTATCTGAGTGAAGGAGATAAGCTGCTGTAAAATAGTCAGTTTCCCCTTAAGACAGTCAAGCAGACAAACGCACACACACTCGCACACTCCCTCCCCACGCTTTTTCCTGTTGAGGTGTGGATGTTATGGATGGATGTTAGACACATGATAAGCCCTCTCTTCCTACTCACCTCTCCATTAGAGGCTTGAAGAAAACAAAAATGACAAAGTGGAGCTTGACAGTATATCTTTCAAAGCCTGCTTTTTTCTTTTGCCTTCCTTTTAAAGGAGTAGTTCACCTAAAAATGAAATATCTGATCATTTACTTACCATCATATCTTTCAATGTCTAACCTATATGTGACCCTGGACCACAAAACCAGTCTTAAGTCGCTGGGGTATATTTGTAGCAATAGCCCAAAATACATTGCATGGGTCAAAATTTTTGATTTTTCTTTTATGCCAAAAATCATTAAGAAATTAAGTAAAGTTCATGTTCCATGAAGATTTTTTGTAAAATTCCTACTGTAAACATAAAGCATTGTTAAGAACCTAATTTGGACAACTTTAAAGGTGATTTTCTCAGTCTTTTTGATTTTTTTGCATCCTCAGATTTCTGATTTCAAATAGATGTATCTCAGTCAAATATTGTCCTATCCTAACAAAAGCTTATTTATTGAGCTTTCATATGATGTATAAATCTCAGTTTTGTCAAATTTAACCTTATGACTGGTTTTGTGGTCCAGGGTCACATATGACCAAAATGGAGATATTTTCTTCTTTCGCTTGTTTTGATGCAATTACAATAAAAGCTTTCAGATTTCCAAAAAGGATGCAACAGCATTATAAAAGTATCCTAATAGTTATCAATGTCACATGCACTATAGTTTTCTTATATGTACACACACTGTTTTTTTTCCAACCTGATCTCATGCCGAAAACATACCTGTGGGAACTTTTTCATACATACCCCCATGTACGTTTCATAATATATTTGATGTGAAATGTCCACTAAGCGGTGCTAAAAGGGTCAGTGTTTGTTTTTTCCCCCCAGAACAGATGAACGTACATATGGTACGTTTTATGTGATGTTGGTTTTGTATGTGTCACCGCATTTCTGACTTGAAATGTCCATTGAGTGGTGCTCAAGATGCGAAATATGTACCGCCATGTATGTTTTGTGACATATTCAATGTGAAATGGTCACCGAGTAGCACTAAAAGAGTGTTAGTTTTTTTCCCCAGAACAAATGAACATACATACGGTACATTTTATGTGTCACCTCAGTTCTGACTTGAAATGTCTATTGAGTGGAGCCATAACTCTAACGCTCCGTGATGTTATAAAATAACGTACCATCTGCACTTCATCTAAAGCTACCCGATTGTAACAAAAGTGAATGTGACGTAAAAACGCAATTGCAAGCATGCTGTATTAGCTTGTTTTTCGATCTCTCATCTTTCGTCTTTCATAGGGAGTCATGTTTTTCACGGGATTCGTACCCAAGGATTACACATCCTAAATTCAATTCTGTGCTGGCTGAGCTACCGAGCAAGCTTGTTATGTGCGGAAAGCGAAACATATGGAGCTGTAGTTAGAACTGTGTATGAAAACAAAGACAAGTGCTTGCTGTTTTACCACCTCTAGTGTTCATTTCTGTTGGAAACTGCAGTGATATGTACTTATTGGTACGTATTTTGCCTCTTGAGAAAAAGTTCCCACAATACAATTTCGTGTTCAGGTAGTTTTTTTAATGTGTTTGAAAGTTTTTTTTTAATATATTTAATATATTGTCAAATTAAGATTATTATTTTTTTATTTAGACAGTTTCAGGTGATTCTTTGAAAAGATTTGAATTATTTATTCACAAACATTGCTAATTTTAATGTCAACACTGCAAGGTCTAGAGCAAATCTACAGTATTTCAGTGAATAAATGTTTAAATTTTGGCTTGTTTCTCGCACAAATCTTCAGATGACTTACAATATAAGTATAAGAGTTGTGTGGGCCACTTTTATGATACTTTCATACTGCTTTTATAAATTTTAATTCCCCATTTATTGTCATGAAACAATGACAGAGGATAAAAAGTCTTTGGGTTTTCAAAATGTTCTATATTCTTTTAACAGTTTTTTTTGTCCATATTTGTAAAATGGATGTTTTTTCAATCTGTAATCTAATTGAGTAAATAAATAGTTCGCCCAAAAATTACAACTCTGTCATTAATTACTCACCCTCATGTCGTTCCAAACCCGTAAGACCTTAGTTTATCTTCGGAACACAAATTAAGATATTTATCAACGTCACATAAAACATACCATATATACGTTAATCTGTTCTGGGTTAAAAAAAAAAAAAAGAGGACACTCTTCTGTTTTAGTGTCCACTCAGTGGACATTTCACACAGAATATGTCATGAAACGTACATGGTGGTATGTATTTTGTGTCTTGCGCAAAAGTTCCCACAGATATGTCGCTAATACGTCATGTACAGTAGTGTGCACACAACAGCATTTAAATGATATCCCAAAAAGTTGTGTAGTATGAGAAGAACAGCATAACTGACTTCGAAACTCAACCATTGTGTTGCTGACATAAGTTTCTAATTTATTTGTTGTTGTCATATGTAAGAAAACCCTTTGATTGTGTTAAAATCACCGTAACACATGCATCTCATGCCTTATTGCTTAATTTTACTCCTCTCTGCTGTATTGTAACTCATTCCCCCAGTTTTTCCATTCTCGCTCTGTAGCACCTTTGAGAATGCTGCTCGCGTCTCTCTGACCGATCACAAGGTGTCATCCCTGACTGTGCTGACTTGACACTTTCCCGACACACATACACACACACACAGGATTGTTTATTGGCTTGCAAATATGTCCTCTATCTAAAAAGGACAGAGAGGGAGGAAAGTAGAGAGAATTGAATAAGTAAATGTTTTAATATGCAGGAGGCAGAGAGGAAAAGAACGACAGGAAGAGTGGAAGAGAAAGAAGGAGAAGTATTCATGAGGTAGAGGCCGAAACTGGCAAGCAGTCAATGCAGAATCGTGGTCATTAGTGATGCTTGCTAACGTACCATAAGTGTTACTTTTAATATTTCTCATACTTTTTTTGATTTAAACTAACTTTGGTGTGTAACTCATTTTATATAGCTTTAATTAATTTCTGTAGCATGCCATTTGAAGTACTATTCCTTTTAAGCCTGGCAAAACCCTGAAGACTTACACTACTGCAACCACTTTTCAGAATGCAATTAAATATATAAAGTTCCAACCTATGTTTACATAGTTCACTATTTTAGAACAAATCATACATTTGTTATAAAATTAAATAACCCTCATAAACTATTCGCGAATATAGAAATGTCCTTTAAACACATTTCTATATTTACTCAAACATTAAGAAAAAATGCTTTAAGCCACCAGTTGTTGTGCCCTCTTTCACTCTATGAATAGAAATCAGCATTTATGTTTTCGGTTTGCTTCTCTGATTCTTTTTAGAAAGAGAATGAATGAAGTCTTTGTGTGGTGAAGAAACAGAGCAGCAGATAAACTGTGCCTCTCTTGCTCTCTCTCTCGCTCTGTCCATTTCCTCCTCTGCTTTCATACTCAGCCTTCAAAATGCATTTACTGTCATTTAAAGGCATATATAATAAATAATGATATGATATTGTTTTTGAACACTGAAGACGTCTCAGATTGTCTCACTGTGACCTTCTAATTCATTCTCTCCCTTTGTCTTTGTTATTTTTTGTTATGGCCATTTTTTTTCTTTCGCATTTTTTTTCCCTCTGTCATCTCCTTCCTCTCCTGCTCTTCTCACTCAATTGAAAATGAGAGACTGTAATTAGCTCGTCTGTGGTCTACACAAAACCAGCCAGAGAAAGATGGAGCTATTGTATTTCTCAGAAGAAAGTCAATAGATGTCATTGTGTATGTGTGTATAAATGGGTGTGTGAAGGTGTGATTAAGCCTGTGTGTGTGTGTGTGTGTGTGTGTGTGTGTGTGTGAGAGAGAGAGAGAGAGAGAGAGAGAGAGAGAGAGAGCGTTTGTTTATGTGTGTGCCGCCTGTCTATCCTTATTATCATACTTGATAGTAGCGGGGAGAAGAGGCAAAGGACTACATAAATTCAATACCTAGCTCAAATGAAAAGAAAGAAAGTAAAGACGACAACCTTGACCAATCAATAAAGGGAGGGATTCCCTCCAGACCTGTGCACTATGACATCATAGTTGAAAAAAAAATATAGAAACAGATGCTTTGTCTTATCAAAGCAAGTCAGTTCAGGTGAATCTATTTAATGTATTATTTCAACTCTGTTACTATCTACCAGGTAAACAAATAAAATATTTAATCATGTTAGTAAGTGTTTTATTTTTTGATTATTGTGATTTATATTAATTAAATTTTTTTATGATAAAACATTTTGTACATTTTTTAAAATAAAATATAAAAAAAATAAAAACAATATTTGCTTTAACAACAACAAAGTCAAGTGATATTTTTGGTATCTTTAAGATGTTTTTTTGCAACTTTATTTACAAGACAGTGAAGTAACTTCCTCAGAGTGAATGAAATAAAAATAAAAATAAAAACGAAAAAAATAAAAAATAAAAATAAAATAAATTAAATTTTAAAAAACAATAAATAAAATAAAAAATAAAATAAAATTGGCTATGATTAAATACAAGCTATAATATAATAATATTTGTTATAAAATTAAACCCTTTTTATTACAATACATGCATTTAGTCAAGTGATATTCATCGTATCTTTACAGTGTTTTTTGCAACATTATTTACAAGACAATTAAGTAAAATAAGACAATTAAATAACATTAAAATGAATTAAAACAATTAGATCAAATAAAAATTACAAGACAATTAAATAAAATGAAATTGTTATAACACAATAAAATATGGCTATAATATAATAATATTTGTTATAAAATTACACCCTTTTTTGCTACAATGCATGCATTCAGTCAAGTGATATTCTTGGTATCTTTAAGGTGTTTTTTTAGACAGTTAAGTAAAATAAGACAATTAAATAAAATTAAAATTAAATATAAATTAAAACAATTAAATAAAATAAAAATTACAATGAAATAAAATTGTTATGATACAATAAAATTGGCTATAATATAATAATATTTGTTTTAAAATTATACCCTTTTTTACTACAATACATTCATTCAGTCAAGCAATATTCTTGGTATCTTAAAGGTGTTGTTATTATTATTATTATTATTATTATTATTATTATTATTATTTTTGCCACTTTATTTACAAGACAATTAAGTAACTCCCTCGGAGTAAATAAAATAAAATGAAAAAAATTGTTATGATACAATAAAATTTGCTATAATTGAATAATATTTGTTATAAAATGACACCGTTTAATACAACATAAAATAAAATAATAAGATAAAATAAAATAAAATTTGCTGTGATAAAATATAATTGGATATAATATAATAATATTTGTTGTAAAATGACACCATTTTCATAATAAAATTTAAAATTAAATTTGCTATGATAAAATATAATTGGATATAATATAATAATATTTGTTATAAAATTTGCTATGGTAATATATAATATAGTAATAT
This sequence comes from Garra rufa, assembly GCF_049309525.1. Taxonomy (NCBI): domain Eukaryota; kingdom Metazoa; phylum Chordata; class Actinopteri; order Cypriniformes; family Cyprinidae; genus Garra; species Garra rufa. The sequence continues at coordinate 45,188,025 of NC_133366.1, read as the reverse complement.
TTGTTATAAAATGATACAATAAAATTTGCTATAATATAGTATTTGTTATAAAATGCCACCTTTTATTGCTACATAAAATAAAAATAATAAAATAAAATAAAATAACATTTGCTGTGATAAAATATAATTGGATATAATATAATAATATTTGTATTAAAACGACACCCTTTTCATAATAAAAAATAAAATAAAATTTGCTATGATAAAATATAAATGGATATAATATAATAATATTTGTTATAAAATTTGCTATGGTAATATATAATATAATAATATTTGTTATAAAATGATACAGTAAAATTAGCTGTAATATTTGTTATAAAATGACACCATTTTCATAATACAAATTTAAATAAAATTTGCTATGATAAAATATAATTGGATATAATATAATAATATTTGTTATAAAATTTGCTATTGTAATATATAATTTTATATAATATAATAATATTTGTTATAAAATGATACAATAACATTTGCTATAATACAATATTTGTTATAAAATGCCACCTTTTATTGCTACATAAAATAAAATAATAAAATAAAATAAAATAAAATTTGCTGTGATAAAATATAATTGGATATAATATAATAATATTTGTTATAAAATGACACCTTTTTTTTACTACAATCTATGCATTCAGTCAAGTGATATTCTTTGTATCTTAAAGTTGTTTTTTTTCAAGTTTAAGTTGATATTTTTTTGCAACATTATTTACCAGACAATTAAGTCACCCCCTTAGAGTAAGTAAAAAAAATAAATAATAAAATTTGCTAAAAAATATATACTTTTTTTTTTAGCAGAATGCATGCATTCAGTCAGTCAAGTGAAATTCTTGGTATCTTTAAGGTTTTTTGCAACATTATTTAAAACAATTAAGTGACTCCATTAGAGTGAATAAAAAATAAAATAAAATAAAATTTGCTAAAAAAAAAAAATACTTCTTTAGTAGAATGCATGCATTCATTCAAGTGAAATTCTTGGTATCTTTAAGGTGTTTTTTTTGCAACATTATTTAAGACAATTAAAGGTGCCATAGAATGCATTGAGAGAATATTTTAAATTCTCTGATATCTACATAGAAGGTATATGGCATAGGAACGGGCAAAAAATCTCCAGAAACGGTTTTACAGGTCCATTTACAACCCTAGGATTTGTCCCTAGAATGAAAGGCTCTGTTTTTGCCTTATTTGGAAGCTTCATGAATATTAATAAGCTCTGCCCTGATTGGCTGTTTCACAGAGCTGCTCATCTCTATAGCTCGCACATTGATAAACATATCTATTTAATTAGGAGCTATAGCCGCTTTTAATATGTGGTTTGTTGAATCTGCCGTTTTAAATCGCCGACAATTTAGTCTCATTATTGTGATCGTATGTGCTCTGTGTAAAGTTATAATGCAGAGGGAGTGCTTACGTTACTTACCACACAAGTTCAGCTGCTTGACAGTGATACTTGGGATCTGTAAATCATTCGCCATCATCAGCGCAGTCATCTCTCTGTTTACGTGGTAAGTGAAATCTTTTGTACTGCAATGTAACAGGCTAGCGCTAGCATTAAGCTAACCGTGTCCCTTCAGTGGCTTGCCTTGTTTAACTGAGTTCCTGATGTTAGTGATGATTGGGCGATGCAAATGTTGGGGGCGTAACTATTAACGATCCCGGGGATGTTGCGTAACAGTCTGTGTTATGTTGGAATTGACCTATTTTTCGGTGGTCTTTTGCAAACACTAGATTTATATAAGAAGGAGGAAATGTTGGTGTTTAAGACTCATGGTATGTCATGTCCATGTACTGAACTGTTATTATTTAACTATGCCAAGGTAAACACAGTTTTCCATTCTATGGCACCTTTAAGTGACTCCCTTAGAGTGAATAAAATAAAATGAAATAATAACATTTGCAATGATTAAATAAAAGTTGCTATATTATAATAATATTTTGTTAGAAAATGACATACATGTGATCGAAAGCAGTGTTTAAGTTGATGTGTAATTTCCTAAACACTCAAAAACAGATCCAAAGTTTTAAAACCTTCACAGACCCACAATGTTTATACTTTTCAGAGTAATGAACCAGCAAATGTCTAACATATTTTTAATGTTCCTAAACGCTTTTAATCCTCCTAAAATTGAACAAATATGCTTATTTTATTTATTTTATATAAGACCATTCAGAATTTTTTCCATTTGCTTTTTGGGGCGAAATGTGAACCAATTTTGCGACATGTTTCTGAAAGATTCACCCTAACAGTTGTGAACATAAGTAAGTGAACATTTATGGATGTAAAGAGGAACTGCAGTGAGACCAGTGGTCAACGCCTATGACAGCTGTTTGATATCTATCAAGGCAATAAATAGCAGCGCTACCCTCTTTCTTTCTGTGTGTGTGTGTGTGTGTGTGTGTGTGTGTGTGTGTGTGTGTGTGATTGACAAAATGAATAGTTGTTGAACTGTGTGTTAGTGTGTGTGTGCCTGAGCTTTAGTAATATGTCTTTGATCTCTGGGGGAATCCTCCCTTGTCCTCCATCTGCCACCAATCATAGTCGATGACAGAGTATTGATTGAGAAGAGGTTTCCATAGTAACGGACTCTTGGGTGTGGTCTGATATATGTTTTATGCAGAGCTTGTCTTTGATAAAATGTAATATTTTCACCTACACTCTAGAGTAAACACATCAATACATAGTCATTTTGTGTTCACAATGATACAGCAAATATCATCAAGATCTCATACAATAGCCCTGCTGTACCTGTGCGAGCGAACATGTTTAATCAGATTAGATTGGAGTAGATAATACTTTACTCTCCACTACTGTGGAAATTTGGCTTTACAAACAAGACTACTTATGAACAAAAGAAACATTATGGAGCACAAACAAATGCAGAGCACAATGTCCTTTAATTCATAATGAATAAATATATGATAAATAAATAGAATAGATGCCAATATGCTGGATTTGTTTTCACGTAGTATAGACAGCCCTGAAAAAACACACACAAAAAAATTGGCGTAGCATTTACTTATTTACATTATAAAACAATTTTCACTCAGATATTGTGAATAATTCACAGAATTGGCTAGTAATCATTTAAATTAAACCTACAAATTTGAAGTAGAAGGACTACTCTTTTTGTAAAATGTACTGCAAAAATCTCTTTTATTTACAGTTTAGAAAAATATTTTTTTACATTGAAAAATTACGTAAAGATTTGGTCCATTGTTGGTTTTTTTTTTATAGAAATACTAAATGCTAAAGCAACTTTCAAACATTTTTTTTACATTTGCAATACTCACATATTACACCAAAATGAATTTTTGTTTTGCAATCAGAATAGATTGGATGCTCATATTTAGCTAATTTATATTTCATTTTTTTTAAAAAGATAACAGAAAATGATTTAAAATAAAGATACAAATCGTAACTAAATATGTTACATTGTAACATACTGTAGTTTCTCACCATGCAACTTTTGTGGGATAAATTTATATGGGTCATTCTACAGAATTAGTCCAAAATCAGAGTTGGAAAAGTCTGGAAAAAAATTAGCATTTTCCCACAAATTTTGTATGTATGCAAACTGTATAATATCCAAGGTACATATTTCTAGTAATAATGCAGTTAATATAAAGTTTTGGAATATTTGTCCTCTCCCCAAATTTGTCACTATACCGAAAATTATATAGAATTTAATAAGAAAGGTTTTATTGACTTATTAAGATTTTGCTTACATTTTTCTTGTAAATATATTATTTTCTAATTTATTAAAACATTTTCAGAGGTAAATCAATAACAATTACAACTTTAGCAATATTTTTTTAAGTTTGATTTATGAGATTTTTGTATTTTGAATCCAAATTTTTTTCGTAAAAGGCAAAAAGTTGGTCATACTGATTTCAAAGTTTAAGGATTCATTAGTTTGAATATACATTGAACCAAACACTATCAAAACATCTTAGTTAATAATTTAATATACTTTATTTTTGACGAAACATCTCATGACAGCACATTTTCAGTAGTGACAGTAATGTTTTAGTGGCGACCACATCACATTACAGAATTTTAACCCACAACACTCCTAAAACATACTAAAATACAAAAAAATTTGCCGTACAAAAATTTTGTTTATTTCCTCCAAATAAAGGGTTATAGTTTTTTTTACTACTGAAATAATAATGACATGTTTCAGCCATGGCTGTTGTGGTAGTGGCAATTTTTTTTATAAGAGCCAAAAAAACAGATGTCACTACCAAAACTGCACCAAATTTTGATCACGACTGTTTTGAAACAATTTTAGATAATTTTGAACATAGCTCAAAGATGTTAATCAGCACACAAGATGGTTAGCTAGCACAATTGAACAGTGGTAGACATATAAAAACTAAATGTTATTAAATAACTCCTAAAAAAGTGTTTCATTTTAGAAAAATGGTGTTTGGTAGTGACATTCTTTAAAGTCACACACAGATTTTTCATACTTTTGAACACATTTACCTCAAAATGATAGGGCCTATCTACTCATCACCATGTAGTTATGAGAGAGAGGGACACATAAATATTTACTGATCATAAATGTATGGGTGTAGTTAAAATCAGTCTCAGCCAATGGACTTTTGGTAGTGACATAAAGTTTCATAATTTACAATGAAAATATAAAATAATGTGATTTTTTTTTAATCTAAAAGATATTTTTTAAATCAACAATGGAATAAAATTCAAAAATTATTTTAATATCATTTTCATAAGTTGAAATTCATGGGTTAGGGTTAGGGACAGCCACCTCCCAATTGCAAGTACCCACTAAATGGTGATTTTATAAATATATTAACCTTACAGATATTTTAAATATTGTTGGTTGCAAAAGATCTTAGTAAACATCTAAGATTTGAATACTTAAATGCTTTTGAAATGTGTTTTTGGTTGTGGGACAGCAGTTTGCACCAATTCTGTAGAATATGCACATAAAATATTTGACTAAATATTGATTAAGTAACAAAAATGCAAATGCGCCTGCGAATCAAACTCATGACCTTGGCATTTGTCGCATCTTGCTTTACCTGTTGAGCTGCAGAAATGCAGTCTTATCTGTCGCCACGATGTTGGCATGACTGTCTCGTTGAGCCGGTGTGTTTCCAGAGCCTCCAATCAGTTATTTTTATGAGAGTTTGTGTGCGCCAGTGACCTCTGCATGACTGCATCGCTTCCATCAGCGGCTCATCCTGTCGTTCGCTAAAAGAGAGGGATTCTTTTCTCTCTGATAATACAGAACAAAAGAGCTGTTGTCAGTAGATCTGGATTAGCTTTTTTGTGTTTCCGTGCGTGTGCACAGAAAGACAGAGCGAAGGAAAGAGAGGGAGAGAGAGAAGTGGTATCAAGAGATCAATGAATGAGCGTCTCCGAGAGCTGTATTACTGTAAGCTTTGTAAACAGCGTTCTTCCTTTTGTCTGTGCTTTTAAGAAAGAGGAAACCATTCACACCCCCGTACATCAACACACCATCCCACACACTCTGCACACATTCCTGTTAGGCTGACACAGCGGGTTAGTGGATGTATAAACATTACACACCGGGATGAAAAGAGAGATACGAGCAGCTGAACTGCCGTGGAAATGCTTCCCCCCCCATTTCTCTCTCTTTCTTTCTCTCTGTTGGGATTCATCCGCATATGCTTGTGGCTCTTTTAGGCATCAAACTAATTAAGCGTGCAAAAAGCATACACAATCCTTATTGTTTCAGAATCACATTGCCTTATTACATTCACGCTGTTTAAAATCTAAACTGCTGCTGAGCCTGTGTTAATTCTCAGAGATTTCAAAGGGGCCGTATTAGAGAAAACAGGATTTTCTTGCTCTTTTTAAATACAAGGGTATTACATTTCACTGCGTAACTTGCCCTGCGCCGTTTATCAAACAGACATGAATAACTGCAAAATTGTTGAGGAGACCCTGAGCTATTACTTTTTGAAGTTATCTGACTTAATGATTTTTCGACTGGCAATAAAAAGAATAAAAGATTCCATAGACTTTCATTTGGAGCAGGGACCCAAATTAAACCTAGACTTGAATGTAGACTCAAATTATACATAGACTCAGAACACCTTAGTAACACCCTGGAAACCATGCACAATATCTATAATTGCAACAGTGAGTTTCACACAGGCATCTTCTTATATTTCCAGAAAATGTAAAAGTCTCAGAACCACAAGCATATTAGACTGCCCACTATTTCATATCAACAGCTTTTTAGCATTTACTAACTTAAAAGGTAATTTAGTTTAGTTAAACTTTATTGTCTAGCCTTAGCTGAAGATTATGTCTCGCTGTACATACAATAATGACAATATATATGTGACCCTGGACCACAAAACCAGTCTTAAGTCGCTGGGGTATATTTGTAGCAATAGCCAAAAATACATTGTATGGGTCAAAATTATTGATTTTTCTTTTATGTCAAAAATCATTAGGAAATTAAGTAAAGATCATGTTCCATGAAGATGTAATTGTAATTTTTGATTAGTAATATGCATTGCAAAGAACTTAATTTGGACAACTTTAAAGGTGATTTACTCAGTATTTTGATTTTTTGCACCCTCAGATTCCAGATTTTCAAATAGATGTATCTCGGCCAAATATTGTCCTATCATAACAAACTATACATCAATAGAAAGCTTATTTATTGAGCTTTCATATGATGTATATATCTCAGTTTTGTAAAATTTAACCTTATGACTGATTTTGTGGTCCAGGGTCACATATATGACCCTGGACCACAAAACCAGTCTTAAGTAGCACGGCTTTATTTGCAGCAATAGCTAAAAATATCCATTTTTCATTTATGCCAAAAATCATTAGGATATTAAGTAAAGATCATGTTCGATGAAGATATTTTGTAAATTTCCTTCTGTAAATATATCAAAACTTAATGTTTGATTAATAATATGCATTGCTAAGAACTTCATTTGGACAACTTTAAAGGCGATTTTCTTAGTATTTAGATTTTTTGCACCCTCAGCACAGTAACAAACCATACATCAGTAGAGAGCTTCTTTATATATGAATCTCAATTCTGACTGGTTTTGTGGTCCAGGGCCACAACGTACACAAAACATTTACGTATAGAAGTATTAAACATATGGTATAGCAAAAACATTGGTTTTACCGATTAATTGCATTAATTTAACCTTATCTCATGATAAAAATATACCTGTGGGAACTGTTTCGCAAGATGCGAAATATGTAACGCCATGTACGTTTCATGACATATTCGATGTGAAATGTCCACTGAGTGGAGCTAAAAGAGTGTTCGTTTTCTCCCCCCGGAACAGATGAACGAACATATGGTACGTTTTATATAAATATAATGCTCTGTGACGTTTTAAAATAATAAACCATCTGCACTACACCTAAACCTACCCAATATTATGAACAAAAGCGAATGTGACGTAAAAACGCAATCGCAAGCATGCCGTTTTAGCTTGTTTTTTGATCTGTCATCTTTCAGCTCTTTCATCGCAAGTCATGTTTTTCATGAGATTCATATCCAAGGATTCCACATCCTAAGTCCAATCCCGTTCCGGCTGAGCTACCGAGCAAGTTTGTTATGTCCAAAAAGCAAAACATATGGAGCTGTAATCATAACTGTGTACAAAAACGATTACAAGTGCTCGCTGTTTTACTGACTCTAGTGTTAATTTCTGTTGGAAACTACAGTGATATGTACTTGTATTGGTAATTATGTATTGGTACGTTTTTCGCATCTTGCGAAAAAGTTCGAACGGGTACGATTTTCACATGAGATCAGGTAAGATTAATTGCTGCCAGTTTTTTTTTTATTTTTTATTATTGGTTATCTGCAAATCAATGGAAATAGCCAAGTGTTATAGTTAAGTGAAAAGTAAAAAATCGAAAATTTTAAATTTCACCTGTTCAATTTTTAGAATTCGAAATTTGGAACATTCTTTTTTATTAGTTAATGTTAGAAGTGTTACTTACTTTCTGTATTTTTTTATATTTATTTTCATTTCTTTTATTTAATAATTCTAAAACCGTGACTAAATTGGCACAAATTTCCATTTTGTCGAACTGGTAGCGAGTTAGTATAAATTTGTATTTCGTTAGCTATATATTTGCCAATCAGATGGTACAAATTCAAATGAATTCACCACCAGCTGACATAATTAAAAAAAAGCTCAAAATAAACATTGATTTAAGTTGATATCACTCACAATATTAGAAAAGAAATGCAAAAAAAAAAAAAAGTTGGAAAGGGTGTAGAAGATCCCCACTTTAAATAAAGGCAGCGAAATGCTATTTACACTAAGTGCAAATAGCAATGGATTCCATTTACACTAAGTAAAAGTAGCAGTATTTTCTTAGCGATATGCTATTTATACGAAGTGCAAATAGTGAGACTTTATTTACACTATGTAAAAATAGCAGTATCTTTGCAATAATATTAGTTGAATGCTATTTATACTACTTAATGCACGTGGCAGATATTTGCACCTCTGTATTGTACTGCATTAAAAACAGTATGCAATAATAATGTGTTGTGTAAATGTGATCATTTTTTATTTAAATTATTCAATGGATGCCGCCTTATTGGGACAATAAAGCCCTACCTACCCCTAACCCTGACTGATAAACATCTGTGAGGCACTTTTTTGTCAACTTTTTGATTATTTCCTTCATTTTATTATTCGGTCGATCGCATTAAAAAGTCATTGCTACGCGATTTACCACCTACATCATTAGAGCTATTGTTTAACAGGCGGCTTTTGTAATGGTGACTAGCCCAGCCATACATTGATGGGTGGAGTTAGTGTAAATAGCTTCTGCCAACAAGGCAGGTATTTGCACTTAATGTAAATAGACAGTACGTTAAAGAAAAATGCAACTGGTTTACTTTAGCTCACTGCATGTCAATGTCATTTACTGAATAAGTTATTCATATATAGGTTCATGATTGTTGGTGTATCAGAAGACAGATCACATTCTTGTCGTCGTCTACCATTGCCACATAAATCAATGGAGGGATGTTAAATGTCTGTTTCTCTGTCAGTCATGGGCCTCTGTTTAAAGGTCCTTCTCTTTTTTCTTCCACATTCTTGCAGGGCAAAAGCCCCTCAGTGTCTTTTAACCTTTGACTGCTCAGAGATTGTGTCTCTACCCCTGTGATGAACCTTAGAAGTTATAAACAAAAGCAAGACAGGCAAGAAAAGCTACTGGCTGTCCTTTCTCTTTCTCCTCCTGTTACCTCCCATCACCCTTCCTGACTAGACAGTCTGTATACTCTGGCTATTTCAACTGAAATTAGAGGGGTTTGTCTTTCTTTATTTGATCAGTAGTTGCTTGTGTTATGGGCGAGATTTCATATCCCATGATTGACAGGTGACAGACAAAGTGCAATGTAAGAGCAATAGGGAAAAAGAGCTATTGGGAAAAACAAAAGTATCACTTTTAAAGTTTACTGAACAGTCTGCATCTGAACCATCAGAATGATTTCTGGCTTTGACCTTTATAAAGCCCCTAGTTCCAGAAGTTAGAAACTCATATTTCTGTTGTATATACACTACACATAAATATTTTTATTCAGCAAGGATGCATTAATTTGATGATAAAATTACAGTAAAGACGTATGTGCTGTCTTCGACTGCTTCCTCTTCAACTTTTTCTTTGAATTATGCTTCTTCAACTTTTTTTTAGACATTTGCTTCTTTGACTTTTTCTTCGACTTCTGCCTCTTCGACTTTTTTCTTTGACTTCTGCTTCTTCTTCAATGTTTTCTTTGACTTCTGACTTTTTTTTAGAATTTTGCTTCTTTGAATTTTTCTTTGACTTATGCTTTTTCTACACTTTATTTGACTTCTGCTTCTTCGACTTTTTCTTCAACTTCTGCTTCTTTGATTTCTTCAACGTTTTCTTTGACTTATGCTCCTTCAACTTTTTTTAGACTTCTGCCTCTTCGACTTTTTCTTCGACTTCTGACTTCAGCCTCTTCGACTTTTTCTTTGACTTCTGCTTCTTTGACTTCTTCTTCAACTTTTTCTTTGACTTATGCTTCTTCTACTTTTTTTTAGACATTTGCTTCTTTGACTTTTTCTTTGACTTCTGCCTCTTCGACTTTTTTCTTTGACTTCTGCTTCTTCTTCAATGTTTTCTTTGACTTCTGACTTTTTTTTAGAATTTTGCTTCTTTGAATTTTTCTTTGACTTATGCTTTTTCTACACTTTATTTGACTTCTGCTTCTTCGACTTTTTCTTCAACTTCTGCTTCTTTGATTTCTTCAACGTTTTCTTTGACTTATGCTCCTTCAACTTTTTTTTAGACTTCTGCCTCTTCGACTTTTTCTTCGACTTCTGACTTCAGCCTCTTTGACTTTTTCTTTGACTTCTGCTTCTTTGACTTCTTCTTCAACTTTTTCTTTGACTTATACTTCTTCTACTTTTTTTAGACTTTTGCTTTTTCGACTTTTTCTTTGACTTCTGCCTCTTCGACTTTTTTCTTTGACTTCTGCTTCTTCTTCAATGTTTTCTTTGACTTCTGACTTTTTTTTAGAATTTTGCTTCTTTGAATTTTTCTTTGACTTATGCTTTTTCTACACTTTATTTGACTTCTGCTTCTTCGACTTTTTCTTCAACTTCTGCTTCTTTGATTTCTTCAACGTTTTCTTTGACTTATGCTCCTTCAACTTTTTTTTAGACTTCTGCCTCTTCGACTTTTTCTTCGACTTCTGACTTCAGCCTCTTCGACTTTTTCTTTGACTTCTGCTTCTTTGACTTCTTCAACTTTTTCTTTGACTTATGCTTCTTCTACTTTTTTTCGACTTTTGCTTTTTCGACTTTTTCTTTGACTTCTGCTTCTTCGACTTTTTTCTTTGACTTCTGCTTCTTCTTCAATGTTTTCTTTGACTTCTGACTTTTTTTTAGAATTTTGCTTCTTTGAATTTTTCTTTGACTTATGCTTTTTCTACACTTTATTTGACTTCTGCTTCTTCGACTTTTTCTTCAACTTCTGCTTCTTTGATTTCTTCAACGTTTTCTTTGACTTATGCTCCTTCAACTTTTTTTAGACTTCTGCCTCTTCGACTTTTTCTTCGACTTCTGACTTCAGCCTCTTCGACTTTTTCTTCGACTTCTGCTTCTTTGACTTCTTCAACTTTTTCTTTGACTTATGCTTCTTCTACTTTTTTTAGACTTTTGCTTTTTCGACTTTTTCTTTGACTTCTGCTTCTTGACTTCTTCAACGTTTTCTTTGACTTATGCTTCTTAAACTTCTTAAAATTTTGCTTCTTTGACTTTTTCCACAACTTCTGCTTTTTCGACACTTTATTTGACTTCTGCTTCTTCAACTTCTCCTTCAACTTTTTTTAAACTTATGCTTCTACTTTTTTAGACTTTTGCTGCTTTGACTTTTTCTTCGACTTCTATGACTTCTGCCTCTTCGACTTTTTCTTTGACTTCTGCCTCTTCGACTTTTTCTTCAACTTATTTTATGGCTTCTGCCTCTTTGTAATTTTTTCTTAGACTAGTGCTTCTTCGACATTTTCCTCGACTTATTCTTCGACTTCTATGACTTCTGCCCCTTCGACATCCAGCTTTACCATCACAAGAATAAATTACAATTTAAAATATATTATAATTAATAACTTTTATTTTAAATGTATTTAAATATATTTTTTTCTGTATTTTTTTTATCATATAAAGCAGCCTTAGTAAGCATATATACAACCACAAACTTTTAAATGGTAGTGTATATTTTTTTATACCATGTTGGGAATCTTGAAATACCTTAAAAATACTTTTTCTAAATTTTCTAAATGTGATGCATAACCGTTAACAATGTCATTGGCAGTGATCATGTTATGTAATTTTGCCATGATACATTTTTTTACTTGTAAATATGTTTCCTGTCAAACTTGTAATTTAATTTCAAAGTGTTATTTATTATTTATATTTTTTCCTATTTTTATATTACTATTATTATTTGTAAAGTGTTATTAAAAGCAAAGTTTTTTCATTTGCTTTAAATGTGTATTAATTGTCTCTGTTGTCCTTAATGATGGACACAATACTAATGTGTGTTTACACCCTTCACAGCTCTCGTCCCGGCCGCCCGCCGAAGCGTTCCTATGGGGCCGGTGTGCAAGAAAGCCCCAGAATCTTCCACCACAGAGCAAACAGCCTTCTGTCTCCAGCCCTGCTGTCACCCACAGGTAAACGCAAGCATACACACACCCGTCTCGTTTTTCACCACGTTCAATGTGCTGTAAATTTAGATGAGCCTCAATTTACTCACTCGTAGCCCCCTTCAACACATATGAAAAGTATATGCTTAAATCACTCCCTCCTCTGCTGTCTTTCTGCTCATCTTTCATTCTCTCTCTCCTTCTGCCGCTCTGTTCGGTCATCTTTCATGCACCTTCTTTTACGGGTGACAGTGATGAATGACACACCCCAGCGGGATCACTCATCCATCTGTTCATCCCTCTCTATTTCCCTCTTCCTCTCACTGGCCAAAAGCCTCACATCCCCCGTCCTTGCTTCTCAACTCTACTGTATCACATTGGGAAGGGTAGATGCTGAAAATGTGCTGAAGTCTGCCTCAAGAAATGTCTTATTTCCGACAGAATCAGAGGCGTAGCAATCATTATACCTGGATGGGGACATATCCTTCTCACTTTTAGACAATTATGGCTAATTCTGAGGAAACAGTGTCTTTTTTTGGCAGACAAAAATATAATTTACTTTTTAGTCGTTTTTTTTTTTTTATTATGTGAAAAATTAACTACTTAACTTTCAATAAGTCATATTTTTCCACCTCATGTCTAAAATACCTGGGCATTACTAGTCTTAAGATACTAAAGATATAAAGTTAGAGTTAGTCTTTCTGCATTTAATCTAACCCTGATAATAAATAAAACACTGCATTTGAAAAATATACACTGCTGCTTAAAAGTTTTTTAATGGTTTTTAAAGACGTTTCTTACGCTCATCAAGGCTGCATTTATTTGATCAAAAATACAGAAAAAACTGTTTCAGCATCATTACTCCAGTCTTCAGTGTCACATGATCCTTCAGAAATCATTCTAATATACTGATTTATTATCAATGTTGAAAACAGTTGTGCTGCCTACTATTTTTTGGAACCTGTGATACTTTTCAGGATACTTTGATCAATAAAAGGTTAAACAGAACAGTGTTTATTTAAAATATAAAGGTTTTCTAACAATATACACTACTGTTCAAAAGTTGAGAGTCAGTACATTTTTATTCTTTCTTTTTTGAAAGAAATTAATACTTTTATTCCCCAAGGATGTGTTAAATGAATAAAAAGTGATAGCACAGATTTACATTGTTAGAAAAGATTTATATTTTGAATAAATGCTGTTCTTCTTAACTTGTTATTCATCAAAGAATCCTGAAAAAAGAATCAAGGGTTTCAAAAAAATATTTCCAACATTGATAATCCTAATAATAAACCAGCATATTAGAATAATTTCTGAAGGATCATGTGACACTAACAGTGTTATTAAAATAAAAAAAATATATATATTAAAATATATTTTTTATTAAAATTAATATTGTTTTATTTTTTGTAAAATCTGAGAAAAAAATGATTTAGTATTTTGCTATGACATTTTTATATTTTAAGTTTCAGTAATTTTGTTGTGTGCTTTTGTAATTTTTATAATTTTTTTTATTTATTTCTATTTAGCTTTTGGCCATTTTAGTACTTCAATTTCAACTTGGTTTATCACAGTTGCCAACAATTCCAACTTTCATCTAAAGTGTATTATCTAATATATATTTCTGCTTCATTTTAATTAAATAAAACATATTTTAATAGTGCTAGTTTTAGTTTTATTTAACAATAACAAAACATCACATTACTTACACTATTCTTAAGCTTTGTAATTTATCTTAATGAAGCTAGTATAAATGTAAACAATAAAATAATTATTTATTTTTTCACTGTGGTCAAAAAAGCTCACTCCCATAAATATAATGTAAGAGAGATCAACATTTTTAAGACTCTAAACACTTTTTAAATCTATCTTTCAAATCTGGTCAAAAATGATTTTGTGTGTGACCCTGGACCACAAAACCAGTCATAAGGGTAAATGTTTTAAAATTGAGATTTATACATCATCTAAAAGCTAAATAAATAGGATAGGGCAATATTTGGCCGAGATACAACTATTTGAAAATCTAGAATCTGAGGGTGCAAAAAAAATCTAAATATTGAGAAAGTTGTTTTTAAAGTTGTCCAAATTAAGTTCTTAGCAATGCATATTACTAATCAGAAATTAGGTTGAGATATATTTATGTTAGTAAATTTACAAAATATCTCCATGGAACATGATCTTTACTTAATATCCTAATGATTTTCGGCATAAAAGAAACAAAAAATCTATCATTTTGTTACAAATATACCCATACTACTTGGTTTTGTGTTCCAGGGTCACATATACTGTATGCTTTCCAGCACATGTGTATGTGTGTACAGTTATGGCATTGCAAAAAGTATTCCCTCCCTCTCTCACACACACAAAGTTGTAGGGTCACCATGGAGGATGCGCTAGACTGTGCAGTGATATTCCGTCGTGTTTGAGCAGTTACCGTGGAGATGTCACTTAGAGTCCTGGCATCGTCAAGTGCCAGATGTCAGGACTTGTTAGGAATGAGAGTAGGGCAGTTTGCTTTGATTTGCCAAGTGCTCAGTCATTGTTTGGGGCTATGACAGTCGGGTAAAAAAATAAAACATAGTGGCACCATTTGAGTCAATCAGTGATTATACTTTACCAGCAACACACAACAGGCCAGAAAACACAATGGAGACGTGAAAGTATTTTGAGATGTAATATCTGGATTCATTTAGTAGTTTTGTACTCTTAGTGAACATCAGTAATTGTTTTAAGATAATGGGATATGAAGTATGTAACAATGGCATGGGTATTGTTTCTCTCAGTTTTTAAAAGATTAGGTAGTAAAATGTAACTTTGATATTCGTTTAAATCCTCTATTCTCATGTTCTTTCATCTACGACTGCAGCAAACTGGCTTTGTTGGCATGTTTTGGAATTTTTGGGATTGTTTGTCACTTAGGGCAATGATAGACAGCAGGGGGTGGTGCCAAAAGACTGAGAGTAGAGGAGCAGAGAGGGGGAGAAACAGTATTAGATTTCCATATAATAATATAGAAAGGTGTGTATACATACACACACAGAAGCTCCAAGCTAAGACTCTCATATATACACTGCCATTCAAAAGGTTTGGTAAGTTGGTAAGATTTATTATTATAATAATTTTAAAACGTTATTATTTATTATTTTAAAAAAAAGTCTCTTTTGCTCATCATGCCTGCAATTATTGATAAAAAATATATATTGTAAAACATTATTACAATTTAAAATAACTGTTTCCTATTTGAATCTTTCAAAATGTAATTTATTCCTGTCCTGTAATGCAAAGCTGAATTTTCAGCATCATTACTCCAGTCTTTAGTGTCACATGGTCCTTCAGAAATCATTCTAATAAGCTGATTTGCTGCTCAAGAAAGATTTCTTCTTATTATTATTATTTTTATCAGTGGTAAAAACAGAACAGTTGAACAGAATTTATTTGAGATATAAATCTTCTTCAGCATTATAGATTGTCACTTTTAACCAATTTAACCCATCCTTGGTGAATCAGTTTCTTTACAGAACCCCCCCCCCCCCCCCAAACCTTTTTCTTTTTAATTTATAAGTGCATACATGCACAGTCAAACCAGAATCACGGCTGTGATTTGGCCGTAGGCACGAGGCCGCAGGTAACCACAGTGTGCCGATATACAGCTATATCTCACATTTATACAACAGTTCGATGGCACAAGTGTGTAAATACATAAAAAACAACAACGGCGTGTCTTTAAAAACCCTCTTTTGTGCAGAACTACTTCCTTCTGCCAGAGAGTTTGACAGTTTAACAGCTGAGCCCAAGCCTCTGTTACTAATTTGAAAACGACACATTAGAACTAGTAACGAATATTTATACTAAACACTATTATTACTACTATTATACAATATTATTTGAATAATATTATTTAATAAACAACAACAACAGCCGTCATAAACATTGCTATAGGAAATTCAGTCAAACATACAAAGGCAGCGCTCTGATATACAGCATTGAATTAACATAAACATGATGAGATTTTGCCAAATCTATTTGCTCTGGAACAATAGTTTAATTAGACCATAGACTGCCTGTTAGATTTACCCAAAACAAATTATATCTCATGTTTAACCACTATAGAGACGTCAGAACCAAGGGTAAATTCCAGAAGATCTGGCTGAAGAAAGTCTGCTCTTGATGGGTTCATGAGCGCTGAGCAACCGCTAACGCCCTGGAGCTCACACCAGACAACGTTGATGCAAATTTTCAAACAGACGTTATCTTTATTAACTAAATGCATATTTGAACAACAAGAACATTCTCACCTGAAAACCTCTTAAAACCACTTTGTCACAAAAACAGTAATACTTTTAAAATGATAGTGGATTTGAGCATCGGCAATGACACTCGCTTGAGAAGAACCGCAAGCGGAGTGATACAATTAGAAATGGTGAAACGTCTGTTGGACTCTAATATCACACTCTTATTAGCCAATCAGATTCAAGAACCAGAACAAACTGTTTTAGAAAGCATTATAATGTAATACAGAGGTGTAAATACCTGCTAATATTTTCACTAAGTATAGCAACTACTAGTGATTGCTAGAAAATACTGCTATTTTTAGGTTACATTAGGGCTGCACGATACATCGTTTCAGCATCGTCATCACGATGTACGCATGCGCGGTAGTGACATCGCGGCAGTCACGATGCAGGGCAAAATAAAAAAAAAATATGTGTGTCTGATTAAAAAATTTACTTTCTATATTTCTAAACTTTCTATTCATGGATCTATATTTGTCTAATATAAAGTAATTAACTCATATTTAAGGGTTCTTTAAAAACTACAAAGCACACGTTGCTTCACCTACTTCATGCACGCAATCTCTGCGTGTGCATGGCGAAATGAGCGCGGGACGGGAGAAAAGTGCCGAAATGAAAGATTTGGTCGCAAAAAGAAACGCAACGTTGGTCATATGGATGTATTTTGGATACAAAAAGGATGCTGCTGACCAAAAACAGGTGCTTTGCCGGGAGTGCCTGGCAGTTGTTTCCACAACTCGCGGAAACACCACTGTTTGACCATTTCACATGACCACAGATCACATCTCGCGCCTAAAAACGCGTGGAAAACGCTAGGCGCGCCGCTTTCTCCTTCTTTCCAAAGCGCTCTGTAGCTTGCGCTCCAGTGGTGTCTGCCGTTGCTAAGCAACCATGACCCGCGCTCTCCTAAAGACGCGGAAGTTTCAGCAAAGGATAAATGGATTTCCAAAACTAAAAATCGCTTGCAGTAGATCTGCTGCTAAAAAATGTTATCCCTGTAACAGCTATGATCAGCTGTTCCTCCATCTTGGCTCAGCTTTTAATGTTTTTCGTGAAAGGAAGAAGCTGATTTCCCTTTCATCAGGGTAAAAGCAACATTCATTATTAATTTCGTAACATATTAGAGCCTTGATTTGCCTGAATTGACAGTGAATAAGGTGAGTCAAACTGTTTATGAAACAACCCAAAATAAGCTTTAAAAAGTATTTTATTTCAGGGTTTTGATTATACTTTTACATTTTTTTTTATTCTTTGAAAATGCTTACAAAATTACCCCAATTATTCTTGAATTATTATTTGATTTTAAAGCAGTTCAAAACACCTGATGAGCATAAATGAATTTGTACACATCGCAATATATATCGCAGGGAAAAATATATCGCAATGTAATTTTTTCCCAATGTCGTGCAGCCCTAGGTTACATAGTGTAAATACATTTATTGCAATTTGCATTTAGTGTAAATAACATCGCTAAGAAAATACTGCTATTTTCACATAGTGTAAATAGAATCCATTAGTATTTGCACTTAATGTAAATAGCATCTATCGCTAAGAAAATATGCTATTTTCACTTAGTGTAAATAGCATCTAATTCCTATTTACACTTAGTGTAAATAACATCTTTTGCTATTTGTACTTAATGTAAATAGCATCTAGAGCTATTTTCACTTAGTGCAAATAGCCACTGCCCTCAAAAAATGACTCATAGTACCATAAGGTAGTCTGTGTAACTTGTGCGCTTTAAGTCCTCCAAAACCATTTGACAACAAGGAAAACAGGTTTTTTGGATGTACTACTCCTATATTGGTGAGCGGCATGGAACAGCTCAGTTTTTTAAAAGCATGTTTCGTCTATTAAATGTACATATAATCTTAACTATTCTCACATTGTGTGTGGCAGTGACTTTCTTTCTGGTATATACCGTAAGAGCTCAAGAAGTAGAGTTCCCCCCTCAGGACATTCTCACTTCTCATGAACGATTGCTTTCCTTCTTGTCAAACAGCTTATGTAACTCACCTCAAATCTCTGAAGATTGTTTTTCCCATGAGTCCACAGCGAAGCTCGTGCAACAGCTGTATACTAGATTTAGACAGTCAGCATTTACATAGAGATGTTAAAGTCATGATTAGCCAAGCAGCCAATGCTCCCTTGAGGGAATATGCCGCTCTTTACTTGTGTCTTTGTGTGTATGAGTGTTTAATGCTCCATTGTTTTTCTCCTTATCAGCAGTCAGCCTCACCTGCACTTTTTATCTCCATTGTCACAATGTGAGGGAAAACCGTGACCTTGTCAAATGCAATACACACGCTCACCCAAACACATATGCAGACACACACCATAACACATGCACAATGGACATCTTTAGAGTTACAGCGTTGTGTATTGAAAAATCTGAACTATAATGAGAGAGGCAGCAATTTTAACATCAATCATTGGTTCAGAGAATTGACCGTCTGTTTGCTAATCAATACTTTTTTTTTTTTTTGATGGTTTCCAGGGGAAACCAAGGCCAGAGCTCTTTGCCTGGCTAATTGTGCTGCGGGTGGAGGAGTTTAAAGTGATTGATTGGCAGATGGCTATTTCTTGGACCGCTTCCATGATATGCTTATATAAATAATGCAGCCCAGCTAACAGAGAGCTAATTCAGGTCCCTTATCTCACTATGACCCTCCAGTTACTCTGACTAAACCTGCTGCCGATGACAACATCCATTTACTGTCAACTAAGGAATTTATTGCTGTAACTTTTAGGCTAATGTGCTTCATAAATAGCACATCTCTTAGCAGCCTGAAACCAGTGTATTAAGGTATTCAAATCCGAAAATTAAAGACTCTTTGTTGAAAAGTACAGTCTTCAGTGTCACATGATCCTTCAGAAATCATTCTAATATTCTGCTACTCAATTATGACTATTGTGAATGTATTGTAGGTTTAACAACAGCTGCCATGGCTGAAGCTTTGAAGATACAGAAGATGAAGATGATGATGAATCTCCACAAGAGCCACAACGGCTCAGAATTCGATTCAGATGAGCTCAACTCTAATACAGGTACAGGGTTTGTGCTTTCACGATTTGTTTGGTAATGTGTGTTTGTGTTCCTTTAAGGCAGCTTGTTTAAAGTGCAATCTGTAGATGTGCCAGACAGATGGCCTTGCAATAGTAACCTGGGCCTTTTGGGTGAGATGAGCCCCATCACAGAGCTCGCTCAGGGGGCCCATGCTGCAGGGTTGTGCTTGGTTTACAGAGACTAATGGTGACATTAATGACTGCTGCCTGACTGTGCATTTAAAGAAGACCAACAACAGAGAGGAGAATAGTTAATTGTACACCAGCCCTAGAGATGAAACAAGACATTTGGTGCAGGAGTGCACGTGTTTGCGTGTGTGCATACAAGCCAAGCAAAATTAGAAAATGTGTAAATGGATAACGTTGTATTTGTACAGTATTTGTGTATGTGCATGCATAAGTAGATACTAGATTTGTGGATGATGCAAAGTATTTCAAAAGTGTGCAACTGATATGCCTTTTGTGGCTTTTCTGATTGAACTATGTCATTTTCTATTTAAAATGTTTATAATTATTAATTATTTTGTCTCTATATTTATATTTTAATCAATTATATTCAGATTTAAATGTATTTATATATAATAGCAAATGAGACTAAAAAAAAAAAAAAATATATATATATATATACAGTTGAAGTCAAAAGTTTACATACACCTTGCAGAATGTTAATTTAAAAAAAAAATGTTAATTGTTTTACCAAAATAAGAGGGATCATACAAAATGCATGTTATTGTATATTTAGTATTGACCTGAATAAGATATTTCACATAAAAGACGTTTACATATAGTCCACAAGAGAAAATAATAGTTGAATTTATAAAAATGACCCCGTTCAAAAGTTTACATACACTTGATTCTTATTACTGTGTTGTTACCTGAATGATCCACAGCTGTTTTTTTGTTTTGTTTTGTTTTGTTTAGTGATAGTTGTTTATGAGACTTTTGTTTGTGCTGAACAGTTGAACTGTCCTCTTGTTTTTAGAAAAATCTCTCGGGTCCCTCAAATTCTTTGGTTTTTTAGCATTTTTGTGTATTTGAACCCTTCCCAAAAACGACTGTATGATTTTGAGATCCATCTTTTCACACTGAGGACAACTGAGGGACTCATATGCAACTATTACAGAAGGTTCAAACACTCACTTAAGCTTCAAAAGGAAAAAATGCATTAAGAACCGAGGGTGAAAACTTTTGAACAGAATGGAGATGTGTACATTTTTCTTATTTTGCCTAAATATCATATTTTTTCATTTAGTTCTGCCCATCAGAAGCTACAGAAAATACTTGCATGTTTCCCAGAAGACAAGTTAAATTTACTCCAATCTTCAAACCAAAAGGTTTTCACCCCCCAAGCTCAGCTAAGGATCGTTCATCTAAAACAGTATTAAGAATTAAATGTATGTAACCTTTTGAATTTAATTATACACTATCATTCAGGTTTAGGGTTATTAAAATACAGTGCAAATAAATTAAAAACAGTAATATTGTTAAATATTATTACAATTTAAAATAACTGTTTTCTGTGATGCAAAGCAGCCATTACTCCAGTCTTCATTGTCACATGATCCTTCAGAAATCATTCTAATATGCTGATTTGGTGCTCAGAAAAAAAAATATTCTCATTGTATGCTGCTGCTTCATATTTAGTATATTTTTCATGATTCTCTAATGATTAGAAAGTTCAAACAACACAAAAGGAATGTTTAACTTCTTTTAGTGTTTGCACTAAGCAGTACTTGCTAGACGGATTTCCAGGCATCACATGAAATCTCGAGTCTTCAAACACAGCAGCCATCTAACTATGGCTAAAACTAACACAGATAATGTGTTAAAACTTCAAAGGCCATTCTCACAAGAGTTTAGGAGGAAGAAAGCACAGCATTCCTAGAGAGAACAGCTGTGGACAAGCAGAATTTAGGAGAGAAGAAAAAAAAGCGGCCTTCATCAGAAAGATGGAATGCAGTCAAGGAAAATCAGCATCAAGGATGACATCAGAAGAGCGAAGAGAAGCAGCGAGAGATACTTTTTTTCCCCTGCGTTGACAAGTTGAAAGAAAAATTCCATGCATTATTTAACAAGATGGCCGAAACCTGTCATACGGGTGATTGCCTGCGTTAACAGAAACAGGTGTGCGCTGTGTGCGCGCATACGGGTGTATGTTAGCACATGTGTGCTTGTTTTCACGTCCGCGTGCGCCTAGCAGGGAAGTCGTGTATAGTGTAACGCACACATTATCTTTTTGCCCCTCTTTCTGTGCGAGCATATGGTCAGCATTTTTGTATCTTCACCCGTCCACCCCCTTTCTCTCTCATCTTGCCTGTTTGAAGTTGCCCTCATTTTTAAGATGCTGTTTAAATCAGTTTTTTTTTTTTTTTTGCGCAGCCAGTGTGTGTGTGTGTTTGTTTTTTGTGCGAGCAAACATGCAGAAACACAAATCTCTTCTAGTTGACTTTTGAAGCATTTCTCACTTGATCAAACAGTCTAGACAAGCTGACCATCTGGTGTTTATTAATTACTAGGATACAAATTACTATAATTAATTACTGGCCAAAAATACTCAAAAGTGAGCAAAAACAATTTTCACGAGACAGTTTTGACCTTGTCATCATGCCTAATTTTTTCTCATAACAGCACATACACTTAACCTTTAGTGTTAAAGGGATAGTTCACCCAAAAATGAAAATTCTGTCATTAATTACACATCCTCATGTCGTTCCAAACCTGTAAGGCCTTCGTTCATCTTTGGAACACAAATTAAGATATTTTTGATGAAATCCAAAAGCTTTGTGACCCTGCATAGACAGCAAATAAAGTTGTTATTTTTTATTTTTTGTGCACAAACAGTATTCTAGTAGCTTCATAAAATTAGGGTTGAACCACTAATGTCACATTTTAATGAAACCTTTCGGATTTAATCAAATATATCTTGCATGTTTGAAAAAACATGAGGGTGAGTAATTAATTAAACAGATTTTTCATTTGTGGGTGAACTAACCCTTTAACAAACTTAATGCAAGATAAAAATGCTAAAGGAACCATACCATTTTAGCTTGCTTCTACAAATCTTTGAGCCATTTTTAGTGTCCTGGCTCATTGGATTTATACTCGATTGCTGCAGATCAAAAATACTGTGCTTTACCAGGTGAGCTACGGAGCAAGTTTACTACATTAGGAAAGTCTTCATTAATCAATAATCTGTCCCTGTAATGATTGGTGTGAACAGTAATAAATTGTTGGTGTTTTATTGGCACTAATGGTAAGTTTACCTGAAAATTGTAGTAAATTTTAATGCATATTTACACCTTTTTTAAATGTAACTCTATGGGACTTTTGGCTTGTTTCATCATCGACCAGGTGAAAATTATCTGTCTAAATTACAAGCACACATTATTAGGTATATCTTGCATAACATGTAATTACATTATCACACACAATTAGACCAGATACATTTATTATTAATTTTCTTTTTTAATTTTTAAATATTAATTTTGACGCATGTAGAAAACAATTTTCACTCAGAAATCACTAGTAAATTTCACAAATGTGACCCTGGACCACAAAACCTTAAGTAGCACAGATATATTTGTAGCAATAGACAAAAATTCAGTCAAAAATGCAGTCAAAATTATATTTTTTTAAGCAAAAAAATCATTAGGTTATTTAGAAAAAATGTTTCATGATAATTTTTTGTAAATTTCCTACCATAAATATATTACAATTTTTGATTAGTAATATGCATTGCTAAGAACTTAATTTAGACAGCTTTTAAAGGAAATCTTCTCAGTTTTTAGATTCAAATAGTTGTATACATCAATGGGAAGCTTATTTGCTCATCTTTCAGATGATGTATAAATCTCAATTAAAAAAAAAAATCCTTATGACTGGTTTTGTGGTTCAGAGTCACAAATAATTACAGAAAACTTCAAGTAACAAATATTTTATTCAAGTATTTTATATACAACTTTGAAAAAGGTTTTTACAGTGTATTTCTCTTTACACCTGCCCCTTTCAAAATGTCAGTAATCCAAACCAAGCTGTTCCAGACATCCGCCCAAAAGCTGAAAGCCGTTTCTATTTGAGTACTTGACACAGGAGAATATATACCGTATGCACGTGTGTACGTGTGCATGTTTGTGTTTGTTTTAGTGTGTTTCGCAGCACAGCTGCAGCTCTTGTTGTCTCTGATTGCTCTTGCTTTCCCTCCTCTCATCCATCTTCATCTGTCTGATTACTGTGAATTAGCGCCCTCTCACTTACGTTAGAACTCCAGTCCCACAAGATATGTGAGCTTGTGTTGACACTAGTCTTGATTTCCACGGACGTGCAGATTGTCGCCCAGATGGCCGCTCTATTGTACAGTATTTATGTCATGGAGAAGGGCCCAGGTTGCGAAGCTGCCGTGGTGTTGTAGTGTATCTGCAGTGTTGGGTTGTGTTGTAATGAGGGAGCTTATTGTTTTTAATCAGGTTATTTTTGTCCGGTTGTGTGAAGACATTATTGGTTGGAGCTACGATAGTCTTAAGGGGACCGACTTCATCCTGCGCCATCATTGATTCCTTCGCCACAAATCTGCCACCTAAACACCATCTGCTCCCAATGGCACTGACATGAATGCTGATGATAGATTATCAGTTCACTTCATTGTTGCTGCTGGTCGCTGGGCAACTTACAGCTTATTGTTTCCTTTTCTCGTTAAAAATAATAGAATATTCACATCTCATAGTATTCCAATCACTTATTTGGAAGATACCACTTTACAGGAGAAGTTCACTTCCAGAACAAAAAATTACAGATAATTTATACACCCCCTTGTCATCCAAGATGTTCATGTCATTCTTTTTTCTTCTAAAAAGTATATAAATTGTAATTTTTTTTTTTAAATAACCAATAGTTCCATTTGATAAGACCCTTTTTTTCTTGGCTGGGGTTGAAGCTGCATTTAAACCGCATTTTGGAAGTTCAAACTCATGGGCACCATTGAATTCCACTGTATGGAGAAAAATCCTGCAATGTTTTCCTCTAAAACCTTAATTTTTGAAGAAAGAAAGACATCAACATCTTGGATGACAATTTTCAGGAATTTTGTATTTTGGAAGGGAATTAATCCTTTAATTGTTGTAAAAATATTTCTAACATGGAAGCCTGTTTCTGCCAATTAATAATAATAATTTAAAAAAAGGTTATTGCGACTTGTGAGTTTTATCAAAACTGATATATAAACTCGCAAATTGCGAGAAAAAAAAGCCTGAATTGCACATGCTCGCAACTTTGAGTTTATATCCCACAATTCTGACTACATCTAGCAATTCCGACTAAAAAAGTCAGAATTGCATGTTTATATCTTGAAATTCTGACTTTTGATATCTCACAGTTTTGATAAAAAAAGTCTGAATTGTGAGTTTATATGACACAATTCTGGGGAAAAAAAGTCAATTGCATAAAAAAATGTCAGAATTGTAAAATAAAAAAGGCACAATTACCTTTTTATTTTTTTATTCAGTGGCAGAAACGGGCTTCTATACCAATGATACTAAATTCTATATGTTAAAATATGAAACCTATGTTTTATGTCAGAAATACTTTTTAAAAGTATTTCTCTTTCATGATTAAACAGGATGTAATGCTTTGTCCTGGGAGAGAGAGAAACATTCATCACCTGCTTCAGAGAAAACACAGCACAGCTTGAACAACTCTCAGCTCAACTCTCTCCAACACACCCATCTACTGGCCAACAGTGAGTATTAACCATTCACTTTCACACCCTGCCTGATGAGTTTAAAAAATAATTCTATATAAAATCAGTAGCTTCTCGCCCTTATGTCATTTTACCTTGTATAACTTTCTTTTTTCAGTTATTGGGGGCCATAGCATTCAAGCTTATTATCATAAAAGTAGTCCATATGACTAAATTTCAAGTCTAATCTTAAGCCGTTCAATAGATTTGTGATAAACAGGCCTAAATTGAAGTAGTTATTCCGTGATTTTTTCTTCTTCTCGTAGGACTGGACCTGCCCTTCATGATGATGCCCCATCCCCTGCTTCCTGTTGGACTTCCTCCCGCCTCTGTTGCCATGGCAATGAACCAGATGAACCACCTTAATACAATTGCCAACATGGTTGCCAGCGCACAGGTGCACAGCCCCGTCTCCAGGCCGACATCTGCCATCAAGGTAGGACATACAGTACTGTACACACCAGACACTAAAACACACAGCACTTTTGCTGCAAGGTCATCAGGGATTGTTCACACAATTCTAGCTTGAGTTTATTTATTTCGAGTCATTTAAGGCAATTTGCTGGTCCGCTTGGTGCAAAGGGTCTAAACTGCTTTAGATAATCAAAGGTTGGGTAGCTCAAGACCTGTTTTAGCTTGTTAACCATGTTGGCCATTACAGCTTAGAATAGAAGCTTGGTCCTGCCACATAATGAAAACGAATGAAAACCTACTTTTTAACGTTTACATCTTGCAATTTAAATTTTTAGAATTCTGAGTTTATATCATGCATTCTTTAGTTTTTTCCTCAGAATTCTGACTCTACATCCTGAAATTTTTATTAATTTTTTCTCAGAATTTACATCTTGCAAATCAGTTTTTTCTGCTTCAAAATAAAAAGGTAATTGTGACGTTTTCTCAGGATTCTAATTTTACATCCTGTTTTTTTAATTATTTTTTTCTTTAGAATTCTGAGTTTACATACTGCATTCTTTAGTTTTATTTCTCAGAATTCTGGGTTTACAATACATCCTCCATTTTTTTCATTTTTTTTCTCAGAATTGAGTTTACATCTCACAAATCTGTTTTTTTTTTATCAGCCCAAAATAAAAAAAGTAATTAGAACTTTTTCTTCACACCTTTTTTGTTCATTAAAATTTAGAGTTTACATCCTGAATTAATTTTTTCTTTAGAATTCTACATGTAGTTTTTTTTCAGAATTCTGAATTTACATCTCCTGCATTATTTTTTTCCTCAGAGGTGGAAGTTTACATTTTGCAATTTTTTTCAACCTCAAAATAAACAATGGTAATTGCTGCAAATACTGCATTTTTAATGTTTTTTCATCAAAATTCTGAGTTTCCGTCTCGTAAATCATTTTTTCTGCCCCTAAATAAAAAAAGCTAATTGCGACTTTTTCTTCACAGTTCTGACTTTTCTTCTTAGAATTCTGAGTGTACAGCCTGCATTTTTACATTATTTTTGTCTTCAGAATTCTGAGTTTACATCCTGCATTTTTTAAGCTTTTTTTTCTTAGAGGTCTGAGTTTAATTTTTTTTCTGCCCCAAAAGAAAAAAGGTATTTGCGACTTTTTCTTCACAAGTCTGACATTTCTTCTCACAATTCTGAGTTTACATCCTGCATTTTTTGATTATTTCTTTCTTCAGAATTCTGAGTTTAGATCCTGTATTTTTTTTTGTTTTTTTCCCCCTCAGAATTCTGAGTTTACATCCTGCATTTTTATATATATTTTTTCTACAGAATTCTGAGTTTACATTTTGCAAATACGTTTTTTTTGCCCCAAAATAAAAAAAAAGGTAATTGTGATTTTTTTTTCTTCACAATTCTCTTTTTTTTTTTCAGAATTCTGTGTTTATATCCTACATTGTTTAATTATTATTATCTCATTAAAAAATAATTGCAACTTTTTCTTCACGTCCTGCATTTTTTATTTTTCCCTCAGAAAGTTTAATTTGCATCCTGCATTTTATATATATATATATTTTTAAAGAATTCTGAGTAAATTTTTTTCTGCCCAAAAAAAAAAAAAAAAAACTCAATAAGTAACAAGTTAGTCATTGCAACTCTTTTATATCTCGAGATTCTTAGCTCAAATCTCAATTATTTCACAAAAAGTCTAAATTGTGTGATATAAATGCAAAATTGTGGAAAATAACAGAATTTTTATCCTGTGGTGGAATCTGAATCTGAAGGAAAAAAAGGTTTATTTTATGACAAATCCTTAACAATGACAAGGCACCACAAGGCATATTAGATGAACTGGACCAATGAATCATGTGGGGAGAGTTTATATGGGTTTGCAGGACTGAACTCTTTTTTTTTTTTTTTTTTACATTTCAGCAGGAGTGTTTTGATGAGAGCCCTTCTCTGACACCACCCATAGATGGAAATGTTCCTCAGAAAACTGAACCATCACCTCAACAAACCAGTTCAGTTCCCAGCAGCCCCACACAGCCTTACACACACTCTCCTCAAAAATCAGGTGAGTTTGCATATAATCACTAGGGCTGTCAGTCAAATTAATGGCATGATACTGTATGCAGAGTAAATAATTGTCATTATTGTAATTAATCAAACAGTGCATAAATACTTGCTGAGTGAATCTTACAAATGAACATACACTACTATTTTAACGTTTAAGGTGAGTAAAAAAAAAAGAACAAGGATGCATTAAATTGACCAAAATTGACAGTAAAGACATTTATAATGTTATACAAGATTTCTGTCAAGTAAATACTGTTGGAATAAAGGAATCCTGAAAAAATTTCCACAAAAAAGCATTAAAAATCTTACTGACCGCAAACTTTTGGGCAGTAGCGTATTTAAAATACATTATTATGCCATATGAGTAAAACATTGAAAAGTCATTACAGACAGTAGTATTAGAAGCCATCAATCATAGCTGATTTAATTTCTATATACATGAACATGCGCCTGTCATTGGCCTGTACCTTAGCATATGTGCTAAAACCAATCAGAACCAATCGTATCTATATAAAATGTTGTTTGTGGATGTTAGTGTGTTTAGAGACCCAGTTACTGTGGTTATCATCTTCATCGTGAAGAGTGATATTACTGTTGTTTCATAATATCTTGCATATAATGTCCATAGAAAACAACATTATATGATTTACATTGAGGAAAAAATGTTAAACTAATCAACAAGGCTTGCACTGACTTTGCTGCATACACAATAACAGCACAAAGCAATATATGTTGGCAATAATCTGTGCTACTCGGAAACTTTGTGTTTTATTTATCTGTCTTTATATATCGCTTTCCGTTTCTGTAGCATATGACGTTCATGATGAACAAAGGGAGACAGACTCAGCTCTGCATATGAACAGACTTTCCAATGACAGGGGTGAGTTTCCTCAACAACAAAATTAAACCTAATATAACATAACATTCCATAAAAGCTTCTCCTCTGACCTCTTCCGCTCTCATTATAGTTCAATTATTGCACAGAGCCACTATATTGCATTGCGTTTAGTTGGGTGATGTAATGGTGTGTTGTATGTTGTAATGGCATATTCTAGGTTCTATACACAAGTAATCTCAAAACAATTAAAATAATGTGCTCATGCCTTGCTAGCAAATGTATAAAAAGCATACAGATTCTACTGTTTTAAAATTTAGGATCACTTTTATTCAACAAGGATATATTAAATTGATTAAAAGTGACAGTGAAGACTTTTTTTAATGTGACAAAAAATTGTATCATAATTGCTGTTCTTTTTAACTTTTTGAAGACACTGAAGACTGGAGTAATGTTAACATGTTAATATCGTCTGTAGCTTCTGAAGAGCAGTACTAAAAAAAAAGATATTTTGCCAAAATAAGAAAAATATATCATCATCACATCTTCATTCTGTTCAAAAGTTTACACCCCCGACTCTTAATGCATTGTTTTTCCTTCTGGAGCATCAGTGAGTGTTTGAAACTGTAATAGTTGCATTTGCATATGCATATAAAAAAATGCATTCTTATTTTGGTAAAATAATTAAAGGAGTAGTTCACTTTCAGAACAAAAATTTACAGATAATGTGCTCACCCCCTTAATCCAAGATGTTCATGTCTTTCTTTCTTCAGTCGTAAAGAAATAGTTTTTTGAGGAAAACATTTCAGGATTTCTCTCCATATAATGGACTTCTATGGTGCCCCTGAGTTTGAACTTTCAAAATGCAGTTTAAATGCAGCTTCAAAGGGCTCTAAATGATCCCAGCCAAGGAAGAAGTCTTATCTAGTGAAATGATCAGTTATTTTATGTATATACTTTTTAATATCTACACACAGAGCTAGACAAGATGAGCATTTGAGGTTAAAAAGAATAGAAATTAAAAATTTTTTTTTTGAAAATAACCGATCGTTTTGCTAGATAAGAACCTTCTTTCCTCAGCTGTGATCGTTTAGAGCCATTTGAAGCTACATTTTGGAAGTTCAAACTCGGGGGCACCATAGAAGTCCATTATATGGAGACGAATCCTGAAATGTTTTCCTCAAAAAACATAATTTCCTTACGACCGAAGAAAGAACGACATGAACATCTTGGATGACAAGGGGATGAGTACATTATCTGTAAATTTTTGTTCTAAACGTGAATTACTCCTTTAACATTTTGCAGATTCTGCAAGGTAAAGGTAAACTTTTGACTTCAGCTGCATGTATGAGTAAATGAGAGTAAGTTGATCAATTGAAATCATCCCTTTGTGTTTTATTATTTTGCAGCTGAACAAAATGCAGTGAAATCAGCAATCTTTGAGAAGGTCCCAAATCAGTCATTGTCCTCTGGCTTTCCTGCTTCCCTTCTATTCACAGACGGCCTCTCTTCTGTCGAGACCCTGCTTACTAATGTCCAGGTACGGCAATGAAAGATTACATGCACACACACAGACACTCATACAAACACACATCAGTAACCTGTGGACATGTGTTGCAGGGTCTGCTAAAGGTGGCTTTGGAGAATGCCCGCCTGCAGGAGAAACAGCTTCAGCAAGAGAGGAGAGAGCTCAAGATGGAGCTGTACAGAGAGAGAGAGATGAGAGAGAGTCTGGAGAGACAACTCACCTCTGAGCTACACAGTCGAGGTAAAATGTTACCTTGTAATACATATATTGGAAAACTGAAAAGCCAGAAATCCTCCATTTATGTTTACACATGGAACTTCTTTTTCCAGCAACCATTCAGAGACGTCTGAAGAAGGAAAAGAAGGCAAAGAGGAGGTTACAGGAGGCATTGGAATATGAGTCCAAGCGGAGAGGGCAAATCGAGCAGGCCTTACAGCAGGCCACCTCATCAGATGCTCTCACACACGGTGAGACGCTCTCACACACACTCAGAGTTTCATTCAGGCCGATAGTTTTTCAGCAGGCTTTGTCAGCTGTCGCTGTCTGTTAACACAGATCCAATCAGTCTGGACATGGAGACGGAGCGATGCAGAAGCCCGGAGGACAACTGCTTGTTACAAGGTATTGAATTTAATAACTTAGAGGAACTGGCCCCTTTTCATTGAAATATATATTAAGTACTGTGTGTGTATATATATATATATATATATATATATATAGTACAATTAGTATATTATAAAAAACACACACACAAAATATAAAATATATGAAGCGAAAGAACAGCATTTATATATGTGACCCTGTACCACAAAATCATAAGAGTCAATTTTTGGAAATTGAGATTTATACATCACTTTAAAGCTGAATAAATAAGCTTTCAATTGATGTCAGGATAGGACAATATTTGGCAGAGATACAACTATTTGAAAATCTGGAATCTGAGGATGCAAAAAAATCTAAATATTGAGAAAAATCGCCTTTAAAGTTGTCCAAATGAACTTCTGAGTAATGCATATTATTAATCAAAAATGAAGTTTTGATATATTTATGGTAGGAAACTTACTAAATAATAATTTTTTAATCACTTTTAATTTATCTTAATTGTGTAGTGTTATACATGTTAACCTTATGTTTCATTAACATGCATAAAAAATGAAATAGTATTAATAATCTAAATGAGGTAAGAAATTAACTAAAATACATTTTCATGATTTCAAAAATGCCTAAAAATGAACTATTAATTTAATGAATTACTTTTTGATACACTACTACTCAAAAGGTTTTTTACGTTTTTGAAAGAAACTTCTTACACTCAAGAACACTGCATTTATTGATTAAATACACAAAAAATAGTAAATTAAAAGATAATAAAATGTATAATAAAAACAATAACATGTAATTCATTCCTGTGATGCAAAGCTAAATTTTCAGCATCATTACTCCAGTCTTCAGTGTCACATGATCCTTCAGAAATCAATCTAACTGTAATATGCTGATTTGCTGCTCAAGAAATACATATTATTATTGACAATGTTGAAAACGGTTGTTTTGTTTAATATTTTTGTTGAAACTGTGATGCATTTTTTTCAGGCTTCTTTGATGAATAAAATGCTCAAAAGAACAGCATTTATTAGAATTTTTTATAATTACATAAAAAAGGTCTTTCTTGTCATTTTTTTATCAATGCAATGTGTCCTTGCTCAATAAAAGTATTACCTATTTTCAAAAATAAAAAAAGGTCCTTGTACAAAACATGCTTATCAGCACACTCATGTATACAGTACATATTTATATGGATGTGTACTGTTTCAGCTGTGACTTATTCAGATTTGTTGTCTCGACCTCACTTCCCCTTCCCATCAGTCTTTCGCAGCAACACCGTGTGTCACTCGGCCGTGTCCTCCAAACAGATGAGATCATCGGCTCCCTCTGTCTCGGAGTGAAACCATTAGCAAATAAACACATAGATGAATCAAAAGACTGGGGACTAATTGCAAGTTTCCTGTGTAAGCAAAGCCTCACCGCATGAATATTCCAGCGCCGCCCTTCCACCCGTTTATCGGTTTCTGCAGCTGGCCGTTCTCGCTCTCTCCCCCTCCGTGAGACAGCTAAAGCTACATGATAAATCACTTGAATTACACCTCGTGTTAATTTTATTAAAATGGCTCCCTAATGTCGAGAAAATCTGCTGCACATTGGCACAGCACTGGACTGGAGGAGGCTTTCATTTACTGTCTAATGTCTTTTTTACATGATGTGCAAAAATGGCCTATTTTAGAGAAAAGTGGCATTTGAAATTATATTCAAAAAAATATAATTCATTATTTAAAAAATATGATCAAATACTAATTTTAGTTGTAATTTTTGTTACACTTCTGTTTAAAAATTTGGGTTTGGTAAAATTTTCTCTTATGTTTAAAAGGGAACCCTGGGTATTAATACTTGGTATGGCTTAATATAACGTAAATTATGTCTCTTACTGAAATATGTAGTAGAAAACCCATGAAGGATTTACCTTATTTAGAAAATCCACATCGTTTTATAAATATTTTAGACATTATTTCGATGAAGTGAAATGCGCTACCTGTTGCTATTTTTACCGCAACACAACTCGGAAAATAAAATGCTAATACGATGCCACATTGTGCTGCTTTTGGTTGTGATTTTCAGTCGAAAGGCAACAAAAGAAGCGATGCATGTCTTTACTGCTTTTCGTAGCGATAAGAAGAGGAGAAAAGAATCAGAAGATGCCTATGGATGAATAAAACTTCCTAAAGACCCACGTCTTTGTTCTTTCCATTTTAGACCTGAGTCTTTTAGTAGACCACAGCAACTAAAAGAGCTTACAAATGGCAAAAACAAGAAACTCTAGATGCCATCCTGGCAGAATGTAAACATGCCGACGCTTGTCATGACGCCACAGCCACTGAAGGAGTTTCTCAGTGAGGATTTAACTTGATATCCGAGGACATTTAGACTCCTTGTGGGGAAAATTGATGATACAGCACATGGTTTAGTTTAAGCTCTTTAAGTAGCTGTGGTCATTGTATCAGTATTTAGTTTTCCAAGTTGTGCTGCTGTAAAAATATCAAAAAGGTAGCGCCAGTAGCTCAACGAGTGCAACCATTTCACGTCATCAAAATAATGGCGTCTCCCATAGTCCAAAATATGTATGGAAGGGTGTGGATTTTTTATAATAACATAAATCTTTCATGGGTTTTCGGCAACATTTCAGTAAGAGGCATCTTTTACGATATATTAAGCCATAATTCTTAAGTAACATGGGGATATTTGTAGCAATAGCCAAAAATGCATAGTATGGGTCACAAATATAAAAAACTATTTATGCCAAAAATCATTAGGATATCGAGTAAATATCATGTTCCATGAAGATATTTTGTAAATTTCAGACCGTAAATATATCAAAACATATTTTTTGATTAATAATATGCATTGCTAAGAATTTAATTTGGACAACTTTAAAGGCCATTTTATCAATATTTAGATTTTTTTTTGCACCCTGAGATTCCAGATTTTCAATTAGTTGTATCTTGACCAAAAACTGTTCTATCCTAACAAACTTACCCTACCAAAGCTTATTTATTTAGCTTCCAGGGGCCTCATTTATAAAACTTTCTTACGCACTGATTTGATCTTAGAGTGTTCGTACGATCAAATCCACGTCAAAGTACAGATTTATAAAAACCGTCTTTGACGTGGAAAAGTACTTATATCCACGTCAGATTCCAGCTTGGCGTACGACCGTTTCCTTGTGGTAATGCCTGGTATTGCAGATAGTTCAGTCTCACTATAATTTGATTTCTTGCGCTCCTTTTTACTTGCCATTGTCACAGAGTTTTTGCTTTAGGAATGAGCTCATTTTATATGTTAATTAATTAAGCAGCGGCGTTTCGACGGCGGAACATTCAGCTGCACACAATTCCACGATCATTTGTGATTTATAACCGAGTGACTGGCGTATGCATGGATTTCGTGGTACGTTCGTTTTCTCTGAATCGCTCTTACGATCAAATCAGAAAAGTTCTTAGATAAAATCAAGGATGGTTTCTACGCAAGTCTTTATAAATGAGGCCCCAGATTATGTATAAATCTCAATGAAAAAGAATTGACCCTTATGACTGGTTTTGTGGACCAGGGTCACATAAAGTGCCAGTTTTTGGTCCAGAGTCTTTTTATTTTTCTTAGTCTTTAAATGTACTGCTCTCAAACCTTCCTCTTGTTTTTCTTTCTTACAGAAAGCAGAACATACACAAAAAATCCAATAATGTACTAAGAAGAGGTCGACAAGGATGTTCTCCACATCACACACACACACACACAAAGTCAACTTTCCAAATGCTGTTTTCACTGAAGAGACTACGTCAAGAGGGACTTTAGGCAGTGAGCTACATTGGAGAAGATCTTCTCTTTGACTCAATCGAATGCTCCATCTGCACAACATTCCAAAATTCTCGACTGTTGTTTTATCCACATACATTGTACTTAATTCCCTGTTTGAGCTCTGTGGAGAGCACTGTTGGTGTACCGTTACTTGTTTTGAAGCAGCGTTTGCAAGCAACTGGATGCTGTTTTGACATTATCCCTTCAGGACAGTGACCTTCATTCTAATGCCCTCAGGACAGGCTGAGGAAGATGTAAAAAAGGAAGGAAAGAGTTGCATCTGGCTTGTTTCATTCTTGTTGAAAGACTCTAAAGAGTGTGGAATCTTACATTTTGTCTCTTGTATGTCCATCTTTCTGGTTCTTCAGTCCATTTGTATGTCTCTTTGTAGGTCAGTTTAGCTTCTTAATACTGCTTAAAGCATTCACCTGTTCAGTTTGAGCAACCTTATGTGGGAGTTTTCTTGCGTTGTTTTAATGGCTTTTAGGCAGAAGGAAAAACTACTGAATGTGTTTGAATCATTCCTAATGAGAAATACAGTATTACCACCACCTTACTCATTCAAAAAGTTTCAAAGTTGAAAATTTTGCCCTCATTTGGTCTTTGATTTTTTTTTAAACCTGTGGATGTTGTAGATGTGGTTTCATGTTTTCAAGCATTTACAGCGATTTGACTCACTAACCATTTTAGCATAAGCTAAAACTAGACTGTAAGACCGCAGAGGATATTTTCTTATGCATTTGGCATTTCCCCCAACACACCAGTCTTTATTTAGTCTGTGAGTTACTTAAAGAGGAAAACAGACTTCCCGCAGAACAGAATTCCCTGCTGGTGTTGTCAGGATGAGCCATCCATCCTATAGGCACTCGAATGCTAAATGATGTCTTGAAAGGTCTAGATCAATGTCTGTCACCATTTTGTACACCAGAACGAACCGACAACACAAATAAACAAAGCGATGCTCATGTCACCGGTGTCACCTTGTCGTCAATAGCGTTCCTGATGAAGCGAAAGCCATCAAACAATCCTATTGATTCGGGTCATGCAAATGAGACCCCATTAGAGCTTAAATGCCTCCGCTGGTACATATCGGCCTTTATTGACACGTATCAAAGTCCTCATTAACATTCAGTTTGTGGTCTTCTCATGATACTGATAATTCTAGTCTAAAAACGCTCTAACAGCCCCAGCTGTGTAATATCCAAACAAGGATATCATGACTCAAAGTACAGTACTGCAACATGGATTTGTAATATTTTTCTTTTGCATACTTTAGGAATATCACCCGAGATCATAAATCTGTGGGGACCATAAATAGATTTGAAAACAATTTACTCTGATTTGGAATTGCTCCCTAAAAATGGGAAATGACCATTTGGGAACGTGGGAAAAGTGTGGTTTCAAAACTACAGCTAGCAAAAGATAGGAACGGAAGATAAACATATGTGTTTGGGATACAGAAATGCCATCTGTTTTGCTATGACTGTTTTGTGAGAAATATATCAGTGCTTGTAAACTTGAAGAGGACTGTTGCGTTTGTTTGTGTATTCAGCTCATTTCAACATCCTGGAAAATATATTATTTTAGCTATACACAAGATTCAAGTCTCTGCGTTAAAGGAAATGCATCCAGGATATTGTGTGAGCATTAACTAATCAGACTGGAAACAAAAAAAAAA
The DNA here is from genome assembly GCF_049309525.1 of Garra rufa. NCBI lineage: Eukaryota > Metazoa > Chordata > Actinopteri > Cypriniformes > Cyprinidae > Garra > Garra rufa. The sequence goes on along the minus strand of NC_133366.1, from coordinate 45,151,822 downwards.
ACTAGAAAAACAAAACCTTAAGAATCAAGAACACGATCCAATACACTGAAAATGAAAATGGAAATTCAGAAAATTACTTTTACAAAGTACAACAGCAAACCAACACAGACATTTATTGTAATACTTTCTCTAAAATGATGAGCAAAGCTCAGAGCTCTTTTTCAATTCCCTTGAGTGGGATAAACAGAAATGTGCCTGATATGTCAGATTATTCCCAGGATGCACTGAGGGTGGCTGTTGTTTTCTCAGACTATAGATAGTCACAAGGACTGATTGACTGATTTGCCCATAATATTCACAACAGAAACATGAGTTTATTTTGTTTCTCATAAAAAAGGCAGCCCAGATATTTTTTTTAATGTGATTTGAAGAAGCTTGTTGTCTCCAGTGAGTTATAGACCCATTTCATGCACCACAGCCTTCAAATAAAGACACACATTGTGAAGAAAGCACCTAAATAAGACATGAAAAAATGTTTGTTTAACTAGATTGGCCATATTAGGGCACAATGGGATGGAAAGGGAGGAAACGCTTTGAAAGGAAATTATTAAATCGTGATTAAGTCATTGAACTCGTGAACAACTTTTTACTTGACATCTGAAGATAACAGAGGATGTTTTTCCTCATCTAAAATGTTTTTTGTTCAAGTTTTACGCATTTGACTCACACTATGTGACAGTTAAATGACCGTTTTAGATGATACAAGGAAAAACTAGTTTTTATATTTATTTATAGTCCTCACCACAGTTCAAATGTTTAGGGTTGGTAAGGTTTTTGAATGCAATATCATCAAGGCTGCATTTACAGTTGAAGTCAATACACCTTGGAGAATCTGCAAAATGTTAATTACCAAAATAATACAAAATGCATGTTATTGTTTTATTTAGTACTGACCTGAATAAGAAAATTCACATTAAAGATGTTTACATGTAGTCCACAAAAGAGAAAATAATAGCTGAATTTATAAAAATGACTCTGTTCAAAAGATTTCTAATACTGTGTTGCTACCTGAATGATCCACAGCTGTTTTTTTGTTAAGTGATAGTTGTTTATGAGTCCCATGTTTGTCCTGAACAGTTAAACTGCCCGCTGTTCTTCATAAAAATCCTTCAGGCCCACAAATTCTTTGGATTTTCAGCATTTTTGTGTATTTGAACGCTTTCCAAAAATGACTGTATGATCTTTTCACACTGAGGACAACTGAGGGACTCATATATGCAACTATTACAGAAGGTTCAAACACTCACTGATATTTCAGAAGGAAAAACAATGCTTTAAGCCAGTGGTGTAAACTTTTTAAATTTGAAGATCAGGGTCAATTTTACTTTTGTCTTCTGGAAAACATGCAAGTATCTTCTATAGCTTCTGAAGGGCAGTACTAAATGGAAAAATAAGAAAAAGAAAAATGTACACATCTTCATTCTGTTCAAAAGTTTTCACCTCCAGGTCTTTTAATGCATGTATTTAATGCATCTGAATAGTTGCATATGAGTCCCTCAGTTGTCCTCAGTGTGAAAAGATAGATCTGAAAATCATACAGTCATTTTTGGAAAGCGTTCAAATACACAAAAATGCTGAAAAACCAAAGAATTTGTGGGACCTGAAGGATTTTTCTGAAGGACAAAGGACTCATGAACAACTATCACTAAAAAAAAAAAAAAAAAAACTGTGGATCATTCAGGTAACAACACTGTATTAAGAATCAGGCGTATGTAAACTTTTGAACAGTGTCATTTTTAGAAATTCAACTATTATTTTCTCTTGTGGACTATATGTAAACATCTTTTATGTAAAATATCTTATTTAGGTCAGTACTACATAAAAAAATAACGTGTTTTGTATGATCCCTCTTATTTTGGTAAAATAATTAACATTTTGGGGATTCTGCAAGGTGTATGCAAACTTTTGACTTCAACTGTACTTAAATATATATGATTACAAAATACATATTACAAATTAAAATAACTGTTTTCTATTTTAATATATTTTTAAATGTAATTCATCCCTGTGATGGGAAAGCTGAATTTTCAGCTGTCATTACTTCAGTCTTCAGAGTCACATGATCTGTCAGAAAGTGCTCAAGAAACAATTCTTATATTCTTTTATTAATATCAGTTTTATCTTTTTGGTAACAGTTTCATCCATCTTTTATCTTTTATTAATATCATTTAAGACTTTGTGTAAAATGAGATACATTTTTGTGACTTTCAGTGAGTTCCATTGTCACTTCTGATTAATGCATCATTGCTGAATAAAACTATTAATTGTACATATGCAAAAAAAAAAGTACATTATAAAATTATGTCTTTATCACACAATGTTTGTGACAGAATAATTTAGAGTAAACATCTGCATTAAATATATTAATAAACTGTCTATAGGTACGACTAGGGTAAAAAAAAATAACTAATATTTAAAAAGTTAAAAGTTCAATAAGAACAAATAAATACAAATAAAAATGATATTTTCTACAATCAGCTGAATATCAGTTAAACAGATTATATAAAAATGACGTATGATTTTAATTATGGTTAAGACAGAGACAAATTAATTATGTGGTTATTTGGACACCATATCCAGGGTAAAACCATGCAGGGGCATTAAAATTATTTCATATAGCCAGAGATGGTCGAACACTGAAAATTGTAAAAAAAAAACAAAAACAAAAAAAAACAAAGGCCCAGAGAAGAGATATTCATATTCTTGCTCACACACACTGTCTCTCGTGTAATATACCAGGTGATTGCAATGTAAAAGATCAATATTTCAATTTCAGACTGCATTTTTATTCTCAGAGATTAGAGAACAATCAAATTCTCGATTTTCTCCATCTGCCAAAGGAAGAAAATCTCCCCTTCTTACTGATAGCAAAAAAATGAAAAGGTTTTAGCCTGGGTGCAAGATGTTTGTTTTTGTGAATTATTCATCGAGATGTGTTTGTGCAAGTGAATAGCCATTTGCTCCAATACTGAAGGGCAAATAATACAGATTGCTCAAACATAACAGAAGAGGAATGTGACATTGAGAAGTGGAAATGCGGACAAAGCCTTCTGCACTGCAGCAGGGTCACTTACTGATAAACAGGCCTCGTCGTGACAGACGGAGCAACGCTGAAGCTTCTTCATCACACACCACTATTTACATCTGCCTGAAGAGCCCTGATAGACTTGTAGCATGTCGTTTATCCACCTTTATTATAAGAAAAATATGAAAGAAATGTTAATGGAGATCAGTTCCGTTTTTGTTGTTTTTCTTCTCTTTCTGGTGAGGGAATTTAGCGACAAACTAAAACATAGTTATCAAAATACAATGTTTACATCTTAAAACTGCTTTTAGACTAATTTTAAAATGTTATTCATATATAAAAAAATATGGCTGTCGTACTCTGTTAAAACAAACTAACGTTACCTCAGAACGTCGTATAGTGACACATTCCCACACTATAATCTCTCAACAAGGATTTTACCACCCCCTTGTGGGGAAGACTGTTTAAAAAATTTTCGTCTTTAAAAAAAATCAGCCCAACAGTTGCTGTCAGTTTTCCTCTTTATTTATCATTCATCTCCACCTCACCAAACACTTATCAAAAGCCTCAGCTAATGAGCTGCTGCCAAGAAACATAAAACCTGCACACGTTCCTCCCATTACAACATTTGCATATACAGTTCAACCTCAGGTCAACTTTCACACACACTCCAAACACTAATCAGAATAGGCATAGAAACACCTGCAGGAGCTCACACACACACACACATACACACACACACACACACACACACACACACACACACACACACACACACACACACACACACACACACACACACACAGCTTTTGGAAATAGCGACGCCTGATATTAGATAAAAAGTTTAAGTAAACAATACCGTTCAAGAAAATATTACATAAAAATGTAACTCAAACATTCCCTGTAAGTGGCATCACATACATAAACACTGCAAATGCGAAAACAAATATGAACAGATCGCGCAAAAATGGTACACCCATATTTGGATAACAGACAGAAGGAAAGGAAAGAAAAGGTCCCAACTTCTTGGAAAGGCAAACTACTTTCTCAGGATTTTTCCCATTATCTGCATTACTGAAATGAGAAATGTGGGAAATGTAGAGAGTTTTGAGATGCCAGACTGTTCAAGCTAAAACTGGAATAATAAGAGAAAACAATTAAAATAAAAATCACATTTTATGAATACGTTGAATCACAAATCACATTTTTTTTTGTATTTGTTGCATCACATACAAATTTTAACATAAATATATTTTCTTATACAGTAAAAATCTGATATTTTTATTTATCTTTTAAGATGTTTACCACCTATACTGCAGTCCAAAGTTTTTGAACAGTCAGATTTGTAATGTTTTTTAAAGCCTGCATTTGTTTGATTAAGTACAGCAAAAACAGTACAATTTTGAAATATTTTACTATTTAAATTAACCGTTTTCTATTTGAATATATGTTGGAATGTAATTTATTCCTGTGATTTCAAAGCTGAATTTTTAGCATCATTACTCCAATCACATGATCCTTCAGAAATCATTCTAATATTCAGATTTGCATTAATAAAAAACAAAAAACAAAAAAAACATTTATTATTATTATATTGAAAACAGCTGAGTAGAATTTTTTAGGTTTCTTTGATGAATAGAAAGTTCAGAAGAACAGCATTTATCTGAAATAAAAACATTATAAATGTCTTTATAATCATGTTTGATCATTTGATCCTTGCTTTTTAATAAAAGTATTAATTTCTATAATTTCTTTACCAAAATAAAAAAAATTATACTGACTTCAAGATTTTGAATGGTATAGTGTATAATGTTACAAAAGCTTTTTATTTCAGATAAGTGCTGATCTTTTGATCTTTCTATTCATCAAATAACCCTTTAAAATTAATAATAATGTTTCTTGAACAGCAAATCAGCATATTAGAATGATTTCTGAAGGATCATGTGACAATGAAGACTGGAAATTTAGATTTGATCAAAGAAATGAATTACATTTTAAAATATATTTAAATAGAAAGCAGTTATTTTAAATAGTAAAAATATTTCTTAACATTACTGCTTTTGTTGTACTTTGGATCAAATAAATGCAGGCTTGGTGATTAGAAGACAATTCTTTAAAAACATTAAAAATCTTACAGTTCAAAAACTTTTGACTGATAGTGTAATATATTTTAATACTGAAATCTATGAAGGATCTATAACTATGAAATTAATTCCATTTAAAAGTAACAGTAGTCATATCACAGCTTAACTAAACTCATAACCTATAACCTAAACTAAATTTGAGGGGGGAAAAAATCAGAGATGAATCAGAGGAACAGAAATGAGAACCATAAGAAGGATTTCCAGAATCCATTCCAACAGCTTGCCAGCTTGATTGATTCAAAAGACTAGAGTCCTCAAAGGCAGACATTTTGCTGAAAGGAAGATTTTAGCTTGTTTACAAAGTTACCGACTTAAGAACAAACACAAGCAAACATTTGAATGCAAGTTATGGTTTGATTGGTCTAGCTGCCATTTTTGGATTTGAAATGGCATTTGATTTTTAGCTTTTTCCTGGATGGAGTTTATGTAACATTCAATGGATCTAGAATGAGGATCTTAATGTTACCTTCTTTTAATAGACTAAAACTCAGCGTACATTTCAGTATCAGTTGTAAATTTAGATATCAAGGAGGGAAGTGGGGGAAAAAAAACAAAGAAATCTCTCAGAGTTCAGTTTTATCCTGATTAAGAGGAACTTTCTTCTGAATCTCCTCCTCATCTGAGGTGTATCCAGCTTCTTCAGTTTTCCGCTTGCTGGTCTCGGTGTCAGTCACCTTGGACTTTTTCTTCTTCTTCTTCCCCTTCTTGTCCTTTTTATGCCCGTCCTCGCTGTCTTTACCCTTCTTCTTTTTGCCCTTCTTCTTCTTCTTCTTCTTGTCTTCTGCGATAGCTGCCGTGTCTCCCTTTTTCCCAGCCCATTCCTCATTAAGACAATCTGCAGAGAGAATCAAAAGCATGTGTTGCAAAATTCTGATCTTTACACTGACTGTTCTCTTTGTTAATAGCAACAAGTGATCAAATCAGAGCTGCATGTTCAGGAAGTGATGTCTTTTTCTGGCCGATATATATTGGTTGCTATAGCAATGGCATAAAAGCCAGTACAATGCAAAATTAATCTGAAAGAAAGCAACAAGCTGGTGATTTGAAGACAGACTGTGAATAAATTGTATTTGCTCATTTACACCCCAACTGGTATTTTTACTGAGGATTCATTACTTACAGTACTTCACAAATGTGGTCCTGGACCACAAAACCAGTCAAAATTCATAATAACATTTTTTGAGTGTCTATTTGACAACTATTTAAAAAAAAAAATTGAGAAAATCACTTTTAAAGTTGTCCAAGCCTTGCATATTACTAATGAAAAAATAAGTTTTAATATAATTTTAATATATTAACTTAATATCCTAATGATTTTTGGCATTAAAGAAAAATCTATAATTTTGACCCATACAAATGTATTTATTTATATTTATATATTATTCAACCAGCAAGTTTTTTATTTTGATTGGAAATGACACAGGCTTCTCCCAAAAGACGATGTACAAGTTAAAATATTTCTCAGCTTTTATTTACATTTGAACAAAAAGTGGCATGTCCAAAATTATTCATACCCTTTGCAAACTGTCACAGTCTATGGAAAAATCCAAGGTTCTATACCATTCCAAATAGTCCAAGCTGTTCTAAAGCATCCTAATTTCCCTAAATTATTGGGAACAGCTGTTTTAATCAAATCAACAGGTGAAAAACAGAAGCTCTCTGTTGTTGGTTTGTGGACAGTCATGGCTAAGACAAAGGAGCTCACTGAGGACCTGCAGCTGCGCATTGTGGCTGCTCACAAGTCAGGAAAGGTCTATCCAAGTTCCAGTGGCTACAGTGCAAAGTATTATTTAAAAATACAAAGTGTTCCACACTGTAAGAAAAAAAATCTCAGAGGACGCCAAAGTGACACCTGTGCTGGCCAGGAGGATAGTGAGAGAGGTAAAAAAAAAGAACCCAAGGAGGACACCACTTCTCCAGATAAGGCATACAAAAGTCTGCTTGGCCTTTGCAAATGCTCATCTGGACAAAGAAGAAGACTTCTGATCTTCTGTTTTATGGTCAGATGAAACAAATTTAATTGTTTGGCCACAATGATGTAGCCTTCATTTGGCGTAAAAAAGGAGAAGCCTTCAACCCTAAGAACACCATCCCACTGTCAAACATGGTGGTGGAAACCTAATGTTTTGGGGGGGTTTTCAGCCGGTGGACCAGGGAACCTAATCACAGTAAACGGCACCATGAAAAAGGAGCAATACATCAAAATTCTCAACAACAACATCAGGCAGTCTGCAGAGAAACTTGGCCTTGGGCACCAGTGGACATTTCAGCACGACAACGACCCAAAAAACACAGCAAAAGTGGTGAAGAAATGGCTAGCAGACAAAAACATTAACGTTTTACAGTGGCCCAGCCAGAGTCCTGACTTAAATCCAATTGAGAATCTGTGGAGGGAGCTAAAGATCAGGGTGATGGCAAGGAGACCCTCCAACCTGAAAGAGTTGGAGCTCATCTAAAGATGAATGGGCAAAAATACCAGTGGGGACATGCACAGAGCTGATCAGCAATTATAGGAAGCGTTTGATTGCTGTAATATTCAATAAAGGCTTTTCTATTGATTATTGAGAAGGGTATGAATAATTTTGGACATGCCACTTTTTGTTCAAATATAAATAAAAGATGAGTAATCTGTGTCATTTCTAATAAAAAAACTTGCTGGATATATATATACAGATCTGGCCATTTAAAATGCGCGCGGGAAGTAAAGTGGTCTCGCGTGACGCCGGTGTATTCCAAAGGAACACGGAAAATACAATGACATAGGAAAGACATGATCAGTAGGGGGCAGTCATGTAACGCACTGGACTGGAGCAGGCTGAAAACATTGCTGCAAACTAAAAGGTACGGTAACCTGGAGGGGACACCTTCGGTTCGCTTATGTTTGTCGTGGCCACACAAATGAATTCCTAGGAACGTCATATTACTTTTTGTCATTGCCACGAGATATTAATTCCTGGGAATGTCATATTATGTCGTGGCCACAAGATTATTTTGTCGAGGTAACGACATCCTAATGTTTAATGCATAAACAAACCTGCGTAACCATAACCCAGGATTATCAGAGATAGGTTTATTAATATTTTTTATTTTGAGTTAAGAAATGTTTTTATTAATTGTTATAGAAATTAATGCAATATTAAGTTATATATTAACAATACGCAATGCTGTATATGCGAATGTCTGTGCGCGATGTAGACAGCATTCAAAAGTTTATCAAGAATTTATTACATATAAGTACTTCAAATTAAATAGCCCTGCAAGAAACATTTTATGCATCCTTAAGTCTTATCCATTAATTGATCCTTTTTTTCTGTAATAAATGTATTATTCATTTATATTCAGTATGTCCCCCTTAATTTCGATCTCTTAACATTCCGAATCTAAATGATAAATGCTGACATGCCATGAAAGCTTTGATTATACTATATGGCATATATTCATTTTTAGTCTAATTATAACCTATATAGTGTTTCATTGTCGAGTGAATCATTCACGTTCCATTTGTAAATCGTATGGTCACACACGGGCATTAATACAATCATAAAGTCAAAACTTTATTGGCATAATTGTAGTTCACAATATTTGCTAAATATATGCCAAATAGCATATATAAATTTATTTAGGTTAAGCGATTCACAATAAAGAAAAAAGTAGATAGCTCTAAATCACTTATTATTTATTCTTATTATAGGTTATTATTATTTCAATACCTGGTTAGGGCTATTTATTTTTAACGCCTGACAATTATGCCAATTTCGTTTTGACTTTTTGATTGTATTTATCCCCGTGTGTGACGATACATGATGTTTTCATTTACAAATGAAACTACGTGAATGATTCATTTCTCAGTAAAACAGTTTAATATTTATATAGTCTAGTCTGTTAATTAGACTAAACAAAATAAAATATGTTCAATTCATATTTTATATGTTCAATTCTTTAGTTAAGAGAAGGAATGTAGGCCTATTTTACTGTGTGACGATAAATTATTTCCAAATGAAACTACGTGAAGGATTCACTCTTCAGTTATTTGTCTATTAGTTAGACTTAATAAAATACAATATATGTTAAATTTAACCTTTAAACTGCCTTCCAGTAAAAACCCCAGTCATAGCACCTTTACAGTATCATTTACATTCAGAATGTTATGTAACGAGATCAAAATGAAGGAAAAAATAACGAATACAAACGAATAATACAAATATAATGGGAAAAAAAGAAGGTCAGTCAATGGACAAGATTGTGAGATGCATGAAATGTTTCTTGCAGGGCTATTTAATTTGAAGTAGGCCAACATGTAATACATGTAAACACTTGTGAAAGCTGTCTACATTGCGCACAGACAGCATTAGCATATACAGCATCGCCTGTATAATTATTTAATATTGTATTAATTTCTATAACAATTAATATAGGCAAACAATTTCTTAACTCAAAACGAAATAACTCAAATAATTCTGTGTTACTAATGTCACGCAGGTTGGTTTATTCATTAAACTCGTGGCCACGAGAAATGCATGTTGAGCAAAAATACATTTCACGAAAATAATATAAAGATTACAAAACAAAGAAAACAAATGGAATGAGGGATATGCTTTAAAGTTCACGTAAAAGCCAAATATTAAGCGGCATCCTTCATGTTTTCTTTAATCAGCAAATACTTAACATTTTTGAATTATATTCACCTTCTGTTTTTATGACAATAAATTTTGAATTTTGAATTCTTATTTTTTTTTTTTAGAAAAACGTCCGAACACCGGTCTCAAAAGTAGAAGCGAAAGTCTTGTTTCCACCAGCGCGGAATTTTTTTTATTCACCGTAATTGATGGATGTCTAAAACAAAAATAAGGAGAATCCTAAAACATATATATTTCTTAAAATAATAACATCTGAACTTCATACACGACAATACGGCAACGACTTTACAACAGGACACATTGTTTTATTTTAATTTTATTTTTTAGCTTGTAAACCAATGGATTTCTGATGTCGGGATATTTCAGACTGCATCTCCACAGCTTAATCACTTTAGTATTAAACATACGGGTCAGGAGGCGGGTCGGGTACAATATTTTTTTTTTTTTATTCTGCGGTCCGAGTTGCGGGTGGGTTATTTGAAAACGGTCGGGTTCGGGTTGTTTATCCACTGACCCGCGTGTCAGGTTGGACACTAATGTTTTGAAAAAAGTGGAGCGTGTGAGGAAAGCTTTCCCCTTCTCCCTGGCATGCATTTGAATGCTGAATTCGAAATGCAACTGAATGCAGTCGGAATCCGCCCCCAGCACCCCCAAGTCTCCAAATGTTGATTACAACAAGGCAACAGACAGCATTCAACACCCCACCCCACCCCCACTCTGCCATTCATAAACATTTCGCTCTTTATACTGCATGCCGCTTAACTCTGATGCCTCATTAACGGCTACTTTTCAGAAAACTGAAAAAATAAAAATAAAAATACACTTCCCTTTGGTTTCCCAGAACAGACTTAAGCCTAGTTCCAGGCTAAAATGATGTAAATCGAAAAAAACTTTTACTGATCGTTGGTCGGAGATTCAACCCGCAGTTCGTGACTGGAAGCTGTTAAGAGACAGACTTAATGAACTTCTCCGAAATAGAAGAACTACTTTTCCACTTAAAAAAAAAAGAAAAAAAGGTGGAAAAAAATTGCATAACTCACTGGAGCACTTTTCAGAATCAGAATCAGAATCAGAATCAGAATGAGCTTTATTGCCAGGTATGTTTGCACATACTAGGAATTTGTTTTTGTGACAGAGCTCCACAGTGCTACAGAATGACAGTGACAAGACGATACATATTATAAAAATAACAATATAGAGGTATACAAGACAGACAATGTGCAAAAATAGCAAAGACATTTGAATAGAAGTAAGTATGTGCTTTAAATAAATAACGGAAAAATGAATAAAGAATGTATAGTGTTGTATGTTGCACGATCAAGTGTTCATGAGATGGATTGCCTGAGGAAAGAAACTGTTTCGGTGTCTGGTCGATTTGATACTTAACAATTGTTGTATTCGTTGTCAGTCATATAGGCTAAGCTTTATTGTTTTGAAAAGTGAGCCTTCTGTTTATTTGTCTAAATTATTTTCTATATTAGGATATAATACTAGGCTATAGTATTTATGGACATTAGGCCAAATCTACATGGGTTTCTTCCCTTTCACTTCAATTAGTTTTTAAGAAAAAAGAAAAAAAAAAAAACTGCATGGGCAGTGCGTCATAATAATGTACGGCATCAAAATGTAAGAACAAATCTAAAGACAATAATAATAATAATAACAATAATAATAATAATAACAATAATAATAATAATAATAATAATAATAATAATAATAACAATAATAATAATAAAATTAATTATTAACACTCCTAAAAGTACAGTATAGTGCTCAGATACACTTACGGTAGGTGACCTAACCCTAGTTGATACTTTGTTTCAACTTTTCAATTATTTCATTAATTAACTAATAAACAAATGCCTTTCCGATATGATATAAGTGAAAAGGGAGACGATTTCGAAAATGATTTCACCAAAAGGCAGATGCGAACTCGGGTCTCCCGCGTCAAAAACGATATGTTACTCGTATTATCACTTACGCCACTGAAAATGTTGCAGTATAGCCGTCTTTTGTAATATTTTTAAATATGGAGTATTTGCATTGTGTAAAAACATTAAATAAAAGGCACCAGACTACAGAAAATGGCATATACTAAAGAATTTATTTTTCTGGGGGAGGACCCACCCACATTTATTTTGCTTCCGACGCCCATGCTTGATGATGAAGTATAGTCTACAGGATATATATAACAATGAAGTGCTTTTCCAGTCCCGATTCCACAAGGTTTTATTCCGCATCCACCCGCTCCCGCTATATTAACTATATTATTCGCCCGCTGCCCGCTTAGAATAAATTTCTAAGCACCAAAATCGCAAAAACAAATCAAAATAATAATAGTAATAATACTAATAAATAAATAAATTAATTTTTAACTCTATAAAAACTGTAGTTTATATTTATCCTCTCCATTTCTATTCCTCTCTACTCAAAATAATTGTCAGTGTATCTAAAATTGTGTATCTTAGAAAAAGAAAAAGAGGAACTACCTCTTAAACATGCATATCTTAATTTGATGTTGCTTTAAAACGCTGAAATATATAATGTATTTTATTCTGAAGGTGAAAGTGGTCCAGTTATTTAACTGCATACGGCGCCGTCAGGATCACGTTTTTTTCCCCTTTTAATTAAGTGGATACAGCTTACAATACTCGTTCAAGAGTAAGGGATTGCTCAAAAATTTGTGTACAATCACAACGAAGAAACAGATGTGTATGCTATTTGTAAAAAAAAAAAAAATGTAAACAAGATGCTTGTTCAAGGGCGCGTCACAGAAATTGCCTACAATTCTGCATATAGGCTTGCTACTTATTAATTTTATTTTATTTCGTTTTGTTAAATTATTATTCATTAAGAAATGTATATTTCGCATATGGGCATTTTTATTTATTTTACATACAGCTTTTTGGGGTTTTCTCTGTGCAAGATCTGCGCGTGATGTTCTGATGTTTATGCTGCTTTTTGCTTGTGTACAATTAACCCCTCAAAACGAATTTAACTGTTATTAATGTGTCACAGCCACGTTTCAATTTAAATGTAATTTAACACAATCTTGTCGTTAATAATAACTAAACGCGTCGGTTGTCGTTTGGAAAAAAACAAAACAGAAATTAACATTTCTATTTTCAATGCAGTCTAATAAAAGTTCAACAGGAAAAAAATAAAAGAAAATAATAATAAAACTGCTCCTGCTTATGAATACATTTTTGCTTGATGATGAAGTATCTAAATAGTCTATAGGATATAACAAAGTGCTTTTCCAGTCCCGCTTCCGCATCCACCAGCTCCGCGCTATATTAACTGTTACTATATTATTCGCCCGCGGCCCGCATAAATTTCTAAGCCCCAAAATCGCAAAAATACTGTAGTTTATATTTATCCTTCCTATTTCTATCTGTCTCTACTCAAATTAATTGTCAGTGTATCTAAAATTGTGTATCTTAGAAAAAGAAAAAGACGAACTACCTCTTAAACATGCATATCTTAATTTGATGTTGCTTTAAAACGCTGAAATATATAATGTATTTTATTCTGAAGGTGAAAGAGGTCGAGTAATTTAACTGCCCGCGGCGCTGTCAGGATCACTTGATTTTTTTCCCCTTAATAAAGTGGATACAGCTTACAATACTCGTTCAAGAGTACGGCATTGCTTAAAACTATGATATTTTACATATTTCTGTTATTTGTGTACAATCACAATAAAAATAAAAAAAAATAAAAAAAAAAATGTGTAGGCTATTTGTAAAAAAAAAAATGGAAACAAGATGCTGGTTTAAGGGCGCATCACAGAAATTGCCTAAAATTCTGCATATAGGCTTGCTACTTATTAATTTGTTAAATTATTATTCATTCAGAAAAGAAAAACATATATTTCTTATGTGGGCCTATTTTATTTATTATTATATATAGGTTTATTGGGTTTTTCTCTGTGCATAAGCTCTGCGCGTGAGGTTCTGATGTTTATGCTGCTTCTTGCTTGTGTATAATTAATCCCTGAAAACGAATTTAGCGGTTTACGTCAGTTGTCGGTTGGAGAAATAAAATAACCGAAATTAACATTTCTGTTTCCGATGCAGTCTAATAAATGTTCGTCAGGAAAACAAAGAAAGAAAACAAAATAACAATACAACTGCACCTGCTTATGAATAGGCCATCTTTTTGCTATTGGTTTGAACCATAATTTCAGGAAAGAGGAATCATTGAACTATTGTACTGGTATTTGTGACCAACGCCCCCTAGAGCTGGCCATGGTGTTTGGCTACAGAATATTGTTCCTTGCGCCACCTGGTGGATATTATATGAAGTGCAACAACGTTGTAAAAAAATCTAAAAAAGCCGCTGCGGCAGGACGCGTGCCCACGCGTGCCGAATTGCAGGCTGCCGCGTGAAAATAGACGCATTTTTAATGGCCAGATCTGTATATACACACACACACACACACACACACACACACAATCCTTCAGAAACCATACTTATATTCTGATTTGGAGCTCTATTTAATGTATCTTTGCTCAATAAAAATATTAATTTCTTTAAAAATGACTATTTTTTGTTCTGCTCTACACATTTAAGTATTTCCTTTATTATTATTGCTCCTGTGGCCTTGAGTAGCTGCCTGTGAAGTCTTCCCAGAAACAACCACTCTTAAAGCTGGTGCCGATAAAGGAGATGAAGAGGTTTAGTCTGTAAGTAGTCATAATATTATGTCTAGAGTGGTTTAACTGTTATAAAAGGAATTGTGTTGGAGTAAAAGAGACGTTGGTTTCACATTACTCATGTCTTGTCCTTTCAGCACATGTTTTTCACACAGGTAAGTGGTGAGATCTTCCTCTTGGCTGCCTTTATACCAGTCCTCAATGACTTCTTCATACTGCTCTACCATCACGTCACACTGAGGGAAGAGAAAACACATCTCTCACTGGTGCGTATCACATTTCCCATTTACCTGTGCATATAATGCGCAAACAAGAATTGACATACATTGTTTGCATATGCATTCCCATTAATATGTTAATATAGAGTGCCAAAGTTATTGACTGAAAAAGAATCAAAGATTTTCACAAGAAAAACAACAACAGTATACTGGTTTGAAACAATATTGTTAAAAAAAAATTATATAAACATTAAGAATGTTACATTTATGCATTTATTTAATCTACAATGCCGTGACTTTTTTTTAAAAATTGATTTATTCATTTCTGTTATTACTATAAAATATTTATTTATTTAGCAGCAGTCATTAATCCAATCTTCAGTGTCACATGGTCCTTCAGAAATCATTCTTGTATGCTGATTTGGTGCTAATTATTATTATCAATGTGAAAAAAAAAAGTTGTTTAATGAGCTGATTAATATTTTTGTAAAAACGGATACAATTTTCTTTCTTCTTTTATTAACTTTAAGTTCCAAATAACATTGAAATAGAAAACTTTTCTAAAATCATAATTATCTTTACTTTTAATCAATTTAATGCATCCTTTATACAGTGTAAATGCACTTTCTGTCAAATGTTTTTGAACAGTAAGATTTTTAATGTTTTTTTTTAAAAGTCTCCTCTGCTCACCAAGCCTGCATTTATTTGATCTAAAATACATCAAAAGCAGTGATATTGTGAAATATTTTTACTATTTAAAACAAGTGCTTTCTATTTGAATATATTTTAAAATGTAATTTATTTCTGTCATCAAAGCTACATTTTCAGCATCATTACTCACCAGTCTTCAGACGTAACACGATTCTTCAGAAATCATTCTAATTTTCAGATTTGCTGCTCAGAAAACATTTATTATTATTATTTATTATGTTGAATAGAGCTAAGTAGAATTGTTCAGGTTTCGTTTATGAATATAATATTCATAAAAACAGCATTTATCTGAAATCGTAATATTTTGTTACATTATACACTATACCATTTAAAATTTTGGAGTCAGTATATTTTTTGTGGGGAGGGGGAATATAATTGAAATTAATACTTTTTTAGGCAAAGATGCATTAAATTGCTCAAAAGGGATGATAAAGACATTTATAATGTTACAAAAGATAACATTATAAATGTTTGCTTGCTGTTTTCTCTTATTGTTCTTATGAACTTTCTATTCATCAAAGAAACCTGAAAAAAATTCTACTCAGCTGTTTTCAACATAATAATAATATTTTTTTAGGAGCTAAACAGAATATTAGAATGATTTCGGAAGGATCATGTGATGGGAGAAATTATGCTAAAATTTCAGCTTTAAAATCAAAGGAATAAATTACATTTTAAAATATATTAAAATTTGATTAAATACATTATTTTGATTAAATGCAGGCTTGGTGAGCAGAAAAGACTTCTTTAAAAAAACATAAAAAAATCTTCCTGTTCAAAAACTTTTGACTGGTAGTGTATATATACACATTTAAGCAAATTTTAAATGAATCACATTAAAGGAGTAGTTCACTTTCAGAACAAAAATTTACAGATAATGTACTCACCCACTTGTCGTCCAAGATGTTCATGTCTTTCTTTCTTCAGTCGTAAGGAAATTATGTTTTTTGAGGAAAACATTTCTCTCCATATAATGGACTGAAATGTTTTCTTCAAAAAACATAATTTCTTTATGACTGAAGAAAGAAAAATCTGAACATCTTGGATGATAAGGGGGTGAGTACATTATCTGTAAATGTTTGTTTTGAAAGTGAACTACTCCTTCAAAGGCTAAATTTAACCCACTAACAAACTTAATACTAAGATCATTTAGTCACTCCTGCATACCTGTTTTTTGAGATCCGCCACTTCTGCACTGGTTTCATTCCACAGTTCATAGGGAATGTCCATGACCACCTTCACACCTTTATTAACCAGGTTATGTAAGGTGGAGAATGTCTCAGACATACCCTGAGCAGAGAAAGACAAATGACATATCAGTTAGAATTTCAAAGCTTCTTTTTCACATTACATTTATTACATCACATTGGCATTGCAATTTAGGGTATTCATTCGCAAAAGCAAAATTTAAGTCTTAATTACTCATAAACCAAAAAATGTAAAATCACTGAAATAGTGCTGCAAAAACAAAGGTGGTAGAAGACAAAGAAAAAATGGTAGCCGACCTTTGCAAAGCGATTACTTCCATCTCTCTCTTTGTGTAGATTGTACTGCATTATCCTTGAGCAAACGTTCTCCATCACCTCAATAAAACGAATATCACTGAAAAGCAAAACTCATTGCTTAATAAAATGCACAAGTCACACTGCATTCAAAAACAGTATGACATGATTCTTTTACTGTACTTCTGCATTTCTATATTTCTAAACAGCCATTGATTTCCATTGAATGCTACAAAAGTCAATGGCTACCATCAACTGTTTGGCTAACAACATTCTTCAAAATATCTTCTTTCGTGTTCAACAGGAGAAATACATTTATACAGGTTTGGAAAACAGAACAAAAAGTGACTTACGATTTGACATATTTGATTGGCGGTGCACCTTTATCATCCAGGAAGCGGTAGTTGGTTTCAATCACTTCTTTTGTTTTGCCAGTCTCTTCAAATGCAGACTTCATTTCAATACTAAGAAATTTGCACACTATAGAGACATAAAGAACATATTCAGCAGCAGAAGAGGAACAGAAAACAGCTGTGCCTCAAAACCTAGTGTGCTGCCTACATAGACATCATTGTTTGTCATTTTAGACCCATTTAACGTCCCATACATGCAGCCTAGGTAGGCATCGCAATAGGTTTTGAAACACAACCAGTGAGATTCGTTGAAAAGAGGAAATTTGCTGCTCTTTTATTTTCCGCAGTTAACAATTATTAGAGTTAATGAATACAATTAGAATTACTTAATCAAATAAAATAATAGCTCTTTTCGACGTACAACAAAAAAGGAGATTGCATGGCATCCGAGTATGATAACCTGTATCTCAGACATGTTATATTGTGTAAACGCGATTGCATTCGATGATTTTATCAAGCGCTGAAAATGAAGGACGAAATGCGCAAGCGATAATGTTCTATTCAAAGCAAAAATATTGATTCATAAAAAATTAGGACAGTCTACCTTCACATTTATTTGGCAGATGCACCCATTCATCGTCCCCGCTTTTATTAGCAGTGGCACTTACGACAAACAACACGACGCAGATAAAAACATTCATTTTGTTAGTATGAAATATTTACAATGAGCAATACTAAAATACCGAACATGCTTATTTATGTAGCCGCTATTTCTTCTGAAGCTTTCACTTCCGCTGTGGCAGGTTGACGCAGACGCTGCGCAGAGTGGACCAATCACAGGCGCCGAAGTGGCATGACGGAGCCAGTGAAAAACGTGGGAGGGACCAAGAACATCATAGATAAAATGACAGAATGGCTTGGTGTATATTTGACAGTGGATTTTATATAAATACAGAAGGAATACTGTGAAATATACGAATCGGGTTCTAAAACACGTTTTAGTTTTGAATTTAGGTTAACACAAATAAAATACACGAAAGAAAGAGTTTTAAATAGTGGAGCTTTTCTGCAATATAGGTGACAACCACCAGAGGGCATTATACTCCACATAATTAGATTTTCTCCATGACTTGAAAATTGCACATAAATTAGCATGTCATGTTTACCAATTACTATAGTGGCAGTGTTGGATAATCTTAGCCTACCAGAGACCCGTAGGAATGTTTTCTGTCATTCATAAATGTCCCACTGATTGCAGAGACGTTATTTTTTCTATTTCGTCATAGTAGTACTAATACATTTGCACTAATAAAATATTTGTATCAAAGCATATTCTAAGATAAACAATTTTACTGTTGTACTGAGTCAGCACTTTACGTCTTACGTAAAATCATGAGCCCAAACTAAAAGCTGAGAAACACTGACATGCATCAAATGTTCTACAGTTTCACACTCATCCCAGTCTGCATTTTAATAAGGAATGTCATTGAAATACATGGCAGAAGTCGCTGCATTTATTTGAATTTACCCAGACGAACTAATTTACAGGCAGCTCCTGTCATCAACAGCATTATTTCAAGCGACGGAGGTGGAAAATTGGATGCGTTCTTTGGACAGTATGCTGAAGTTTAACCTGACAGCTATTAGTCAGCACTTCCAAGGGCACAAGAAAAAGGTTTTCGTAGGCAACATGACTTGCATTTACGTAGAAATGCCAAAACAGTACAATAAAACACCATTACAATTCGCAATTAAATAATTAACCATTCCACTTGGATCAATCATTACCAACCCTGAAAACTATGCCCACTTTGTGGAAAATACAACGGTACATGTACCATGGAATGAAATAGTCTCTTATGCTCTCAAATCTTTATTTTATGAAGAATGCAGTAAATTAGTAACATTCCAAAATATTTTTTCAATTTAAAGTTTTCTGTTTGAATATATTAACAAATGTAGCCTAGATTAGAGTCATATGATCATTTAGAAATCATTCTAATACAGTTGAAGTCAAAAAGAATCTGCAAAATGGTAATTATTTTACCA
Organism: Garra rufa; assembly: GCF_049309525.1. Classification (NCBI taxonomy): domain Eukaryota; kingdom Metazoa; phylum Chordata; class Actinopteri; order Cypriniformes; family Cyprinidae; genus Garra; species Garra rufa. Next base: position 45,132,528 of record NC_133366.1, on the reverse strand, counting down.
AAATAAGAGGAATCATATAAAATGCAAGTTATTTTTTTTATTTAGTCCTGACCTAAATAAGATATTTCACATAAAATGCATTTACATGTAGTTCACAAGAGAAAATAACAGTTGAATTTCTAAAAACAACCCCATTCAAAAGTTTACATACACTTGATTCTTAATACTGTGTTGTTACCTGAATGATCCACAGTTGTTTTTTTAGTTATAGTTGTTCATGAGTCCTTTTTTTTTTGTCCCGATTAGTTAAACTGTCCAAATTCTGTGCTTTTTCAGCAGTTTGGTGTATTTGAACCCTTTCCAAAAATGATTGTATGATTTTGAGATCCATCTTTTCACACTGAGGACAACTGACTCATATACTACTATTACAGAAGATTACAGAACACTCACTGATGCTCCAGAAGGAAACATGATGCATTAAGAGCTGGGGGTGAAAACTTTTTGAATTTAAAGATCAGGGTAAATTTCACTTATTTTGTCTTCTGGGAAACATGTAAGTATCTTCTGTGGCTTCCGAAGGGCAGTACTAAAGGAAAAAAAGAAAACAAAAGAAAAATGTACACATCTTCATTCTGTTCAAAAGTTTACAACCCTGGAACTTAATGAATAATTTTCCTTCTAGAGCATCAGTGAGTGTTTCAACCTTCTGTCATTTTTGTAAATTGAACTATTATTTTTGTGGATCTTGTGGACTATATGTAAACATCTTTTATGTGAAATATCTTATTCAGGTCAATACTAAATAAAAAATGCATTTTGTATGATCCCTATTATTTTAGTAAAATAATTAACATTTTGCATATGTTTTGACTACAACTGTGTATATATCATGGTACCTGAATCATTTGTGCCATGCAATACATCACAGTGCCAATTTGACTATTGTATGATGGTGCTGGCATTGAAAATGTCCCCCATGATAGCATTGTATAGCATTTATGATACTTTTTTGTTACTGCCAAAAATCTGGACCTTACTTACTTTACTGTACATATTAGAGCTGCAGTCGGGAATGAGTACATCACATATCTACATTTATATCTGGTCAGGAAATGGCAAGAAATCAAAGACAACACCAGGGTTATTCAGCTTTATTGAATCTGCATATTCGGCATTCCCTTGAGTTCAGTTTCTGGCTGTCAGAACTACTTTTTATCTTCATCGTATGTTCACACATTTCCAAGGAAAAGTAGAAAGTGGTAAGAATCATACAAGAGGAGCATGTATTTCATTCAAGTGTTTACATAAGCATTTACAGCGCCTTGTCAAAAGTAATCAGGCCTTGACCAATTCTGTCATGTTACTGGATTACACAGTCCCACATTGAAATTGTGTTCCTTTGTGAGGCTTCGTTTGAAAGCACTGAAACAAATCTCCTAAAATGTGACATTGTTTTCATACATTCAGTCCCTTGCAGCAGACTGCATCACTCAGAAAGTGCATCTTTTATTAAATATTTTATAAATTCCATACAGTTAATTTTTTTAAACTGATTATTTATGCTAATGTTGGATCATGTTTGCCCCTCCACCACTTTTTTATATTCTCCAACATAAAACAATGTCAAAATAAAATAGCCTCTAAATACAAGTATCATCAAACTCATATTTATAATACAGTAAAATATCAGAGTTGGTTAAACGTCTGAATGTTTTTGCATGGCGCTGTACATGGTTTGTCAGCATTCATCATCGCAGAGCAGGGGGATGTCTTATTCGATGCATGTCCCTGGACATCTCCCCAATACCTGATTATTATAATATACTAATTAATATTCACATACAGTAAAAAGTAAGCAGTCAAAGAAAAGAAAAAACAGCTCCAAAAACATTATAATAGTATAATGTATAAATAATGTCTGTCTAGACTAAAACAGTCTTGAAATTAAATAATTTGTACATGCTATTCAAAATACAAAAATAAGATTTCAGTCATGTTAGATTCTAGCATAACTTCAGCCCTCCGGGTGCATAACACGAGTAATATCACACTATGATGTGCATGTATTATAGCACTAAAGTGAAAAACCTTCACCACATGAGTGCCAACGGCTCACTGATCAGTTCTGGAAAAAAAAAAAAAAAAACACACAAACCAGTTCCACTGTCCTTAAACATACACTATAAGTCCATATTAGATGTGTTTCTTGCTCAAGTACACTTTCCAATGAGAACTTCCTGTAAAAATGAAATACATGAAGTGACAATGCTTCCAGTACACATTGAATTATGAACTGAATTGAATTGAATAAAGTCATTTACTGGCGGTTTAGGGTTAACCGACATGAAAGTTCATTCAACATGTTCATTCAACATGAAACTGCAAAGTATTTTACTAATGTAATGTGACATTTTTGAGTAAAAAAAGATATTTACTATAAAAAAGATTGAATGGGTATCCCAACAGTAACACTTAGCAAATCAATCAATTATTTGCTATTATTGTTGTAACTGGAATTAAATAATGTTAACAATTCAATAAGACAATGTCGGAATGATAATATGGTAAAGTACTGTAATATTAACAGCTTGCACTGTCTACTTAACCCAAAAATGAAAATTCTGTCATTAATTACTTACCCTTTTATTGTTCCAAACCCGCAAGACCTTTGTTTATCTTCAGAACACAAATTAAGATATTTCTGATAAAATCTGAGCGCTTTCTGACCCTGCATAGACATCAGCGCAACTATGACGTTCAAGGCCCAGAAAGGTAGTAAGAACAACGTTAAAATAGTCCATGTGACATCAGTGGTTCAACTTTAAATTTATGAACTTATGTTGAAACAAAGACTGACAGGGAGAAGAAGAGAAGAAATTGTTGAAAAAAGTATTCTCGTAGCCTCATAAAATTACAGTTGAACCACTGATGTCACATGGACTATTTTATCAATGTCCTTACTAACTTTTTGAGTCTTGAACATGGTAGTTGCTCTCTATTCAGGGTCAGAAAGCACACAGATTTAATAAAAAATACAATAATTTGCCTTGATGATGAACAAAGGTCTTACAGGTTTGGAATGACATGAGGGTGAATAATTAATGACAGAATTTTTATTTTTGAGTGAACTATTTCTTAACATCTGCCCAAAAGAATGATCAAAATATTAATTAATTTTTAAAGAAAACTAACATTTTATCTTTGGAATAACATGCTGATGAACCATACACAATAATATCTGGAATATGTATTAGGAAATATAAACTGTCAATTTTTAATTCACCTTCATTTCGTTACAAACCTGTTTGACTTACTGTCTTCTGTGGAACAAAAAAGAAGATATTTTGAGAAATGTCTCAGCTGTCCATACAATGGACCATTTTTGGGGAAATCGGAAAAACATAGTTGGATAAACTTTCAGGTAATTTTTGAAAAATGAGAAATTGATCCCTTCATTCGGAATTAAAATTAATGCAAATTTGCAGTCACTTTCTCAACTGTTATATTAGAAACACGAACACAGCAGTATTAACTATAGTTTTATGTAAATCAATGTCAGAATAAGAAAATAGTTTTATAAATTTAAAATGAATATGAAAATGTAAATTAATTACAATTAAAATCGCTAAAAACGCTGCTAGATTTATGTTAAAGTTCACACAAACAGGAAAATCTGTCATTAATTTCTCACCCTCATGTTGTTCCAAACCCATAAGACCTTCATCTTCAGAAAACAAATTAAGAAATTTTTGATGAAATCCAAGAGATTTCTGACCCTGCATAGACAGCAATGCAACTTCCACATTCAAGGCCTAGAAAGCCAGTACGTTAAAATAGTCCATGTAACATCAATGGTTCAGTCGTAACTTTATGAGGCTAAAAGAATAATTTTTGTGTGCAAATAAAAGAAAAGAAAAATGACTTTATTCAACCATTTCTTCTCTTTTTGTCAGTCTTCAATGCACATTCACACATGTAGCGTGGCACTGTCATAAATGTGTCGAAGACAAAAAGAAATTGTTTAATGAATTTTGAATGTTATTTTTGCTTTCTTTGCACACAAAATACGTCCTTGCTTCATAACATTATGGTTGAACCACTGATGTCACATGGACTATGTTAACAATGTCCGTACTACCTTTTTAGGCCTTGAACGTGTCAGTTGTGTTGCTGTCTATGCAAGAAAGCTCTCGGATTTCATCAAAAATATCTTAATTTGTGTGCCGAAGATGAACGAAGGTCTTACAGGTTTGGAACAACATGAGGGTGAGTAATTAATGACAGATTTTCTATTTTTGGTCTATAGAAGTCAATGGTAGCCAAAACTGACTTTGTCTTCAAAATATCTTCTTTAGTGTTATACTGAAGGGGGAAAAAAAATCATACAGGTTTGGAACAACATAAAAGTGATACATTTTTGGGTGAACAATATCTTTAATGACGTGACATAATGAAGACACAAAAATGTAACCTCGTCTATGTTTGTCTGTTCCACTGATTATAGCACTTTCCTGTCCCTTCTGAGTCTCTGTCATCCACCATTTAATTCACACACCCAACCTGTCTTGTAAATGACTTTCGATTTGGTTAAATTTCAGAAATAAATGACAAATATTGCAGCAGCAAACAAAAGAACAAACAGAAGAATCGTTGTTGTGGTTAAGGTAATAGTTATTGATATCATCACTGATTATTGTTATTATCAAAGTGCTGTACAGTACATACTAGCAATACTATAGCTGCGTGGTCACCGAATCGTCCTGTTCCGTTACCCAGCGGGAGGAGTCTGGCGTTCGTCCGCCACAGGGCCCGACAAATCCCTGGAACACGTCCTCGTTTGAGTCCAGGAGGCGGGAGCTGGAGGCGGAGAAACTGGAAGCACAGTGCAGGGAAGAAGGTGGGGACAGAGGTCCTAATGTCAGTAAAACATCCCTCCCGTTAGCTCTCTGTCCATGGGTCGTCATGGCACTGTCGCCCTCACTTAAAGCGCCCACGTCCACCTGATTAAGGTTGGTCTCGCTTCGGGTGACGGGACCGGCGCCCCTGGTGAAGCCCAAGTCGTGCCACGCCCCCGGCGGGTGTAGCAATCCATCTGAGATAGTGTAGGTTGCAGCAGTAACACCTGCCGGCTGCGGAAGGTGGCTGCCCATGCGTGAGAACAGCAGGCCGAGCCGTCTGAAGGAGTTCTTCTTGGAACTAGAGAAGCGTGAAAAGCGCCTCCAAGTTCGTGAAAGTGCAGGTCTCGCTGGAGCCACTGAGGACAGGGAAGAGGAGGGCGAGGGGTTCTTCCTCAGTCCGTTGATCTTTGGTTTACCCTCCCTGTATGCAGACGATGCCGCCGCCGTTGTTGTTGTGGCCACCTCCATTCCGGAGATGGAGCGAAAGAGGGCGGAGACTCCATACGACGAATCCGAAGGCGTAATGGTTTTGAAAGACACACCTTTGGCCCCGATGCTGCTCCCGTCGCTGTGGTGACAGGCCTCGCCATCATCACTGACCTCGTCTCGAAGTGTGGCCTCGCTGCTGGAGGAATAGTTCCGTCTGGGTGGCTTTCGGTTACCGAGAAGGTCCAAAACTTCGTAGCGGAAACTGGAAATGTCCTGTTTCAGCTCCTAAGTCAGAGAATTTTTACAGTATTATGTACTGCGTTTAAAAAAAACATGCATTTTTATCACAATAAGGGCCAGTTTTACTAACAGTTTGCACCAGCGCAAACCATCTTTTGGTGTTAAAATAGTACTGTCAGGATTTATTAAAGACGCGCTTAAAAGGTGTGGACAGAGTTATTTTTGCACCTGACCATATTGAATATGCATTTGTAGGAGTTTCTCTTTCAGACACAAAATATTATTCAAGTGAATCACGCAACGCGTTTTACTAACATTTGTGCTTGTCAGATTACTGGTATTTGCATCATTGTTTAACGCCCAAAAACTTTTTTTTGCGCTTTGCGCTTGAAATGGCTACAATTGTTGTTGCTAGGAGGAAGCACCGCAGAGAAAGAGATCGCATGGTAGAAGGGAGAGGATTTTTTCCCACACTTATTAATTTATTTGAAATTTATTATCCAATCATATCGTTTGCCAAGCCATGTCATTTTTAAATTGCTTCAGGAAATAAAAGATGACTTTGAACCCTCAACTATAGGAGTCACTCAAGGGCCAGGTCTATCAAAACATCTTGCAATCCTTCATTTTTGGCCTTCAGTTCTTTTAAACATACTGTGGCTTCTTTATTTGTAACTTAGCTAATTTGCACTGTGCGTGGTATATTGCATTGGTCGATATGTAAGTGAGATGTTGAGTCTGTGTTCTTTAATTTGCGTGTTGTTAGTAAATCACCTACAGAAACGTTCACGCCCATCAGCACTGTTTTGGAATAGTGTTCTCGCACTAATTTGCCCTTTTTAATAAAACTGGCCCTAAAAGTCATTGTTCAAAGACAAAACTTGATCACAACAAGTCTAAACACTTTTAAAGGGGCCATGAACTGAGAAATCAAAATTTCCTTGCTCTTTCGACATGTGCGAGGACTCTATACTATAAAAACATCCTGTACGTTTCAGAACTTAAAACTTTCTTGTTAGTTCTTAAAACAGTTTATTTTAAAGCCAATCTGTCAAAACGACAGGTTGTGGAATGTGCCAATTTATGATGTGTGTGTGAATAAGACAGAGGCAAATGCCTCTATGCAGAAACCACACAATAAAGATGCCTCTGAAGACAACAAGATGCTGTAGAGTGCCAAGTTGTGGAAAAACATTTGCAGTCTTTGCATTCTTCCTTCTAATCCCAATGTTAAGAATAGAGTGGATGAACTTGATTTTTAATGAAGATCCAGATTGCGTCAGTACGAACTTAGTCCTTTGTTCAATATCATTTTGTGGTGGATTCGTTTACAAACAAGACACAATTTGGCGCAAGATTTTCAGAAAGGTTGAAACGATGCTGTGCCGACTATATTGAGTCTGACATTAATTTCGCACCTCACAAGTGTGAGTAACATGTTTTTATTACATGGTCACTATTGCTTTGTATGTTATTACTAGGGCTGCCACTAACAGCCAACTAACCGTTAGTCGACGAGAAGATGCTTGGTCGACCTAAATTTTATTAGTCGTTTAGTCACAGGAAAAAAAAAAAATTCACAGGAAGTGCCGAAGTCACGCAGTCCATAACATTTTTGGTCATACAGATAAAAGTAACACATCCTTCAAATATGTAAAGACTATGTTTATTTGTGTGCATTCAAAATAACAACACTGTGCTTTTGTAAAATAATAAAAAACGCAAACAGGAAGCCCTTTCTGCCGTCTCGGTCTCTGTGAACTTGAGTGCAAAACTTTGAAATTCTGTGTATACTCAGACATGAAAAATATATCTAAATGTATAGAGTGAAATGTATACTTTCAAATCAACCAATTCAAATAGAAGAGAAATATTCTCAGATTATGTAATCCGTGTGAAGTGTGCATACAGGCGAAGCATTCACTATTGCGGAGCTGATGAGTCAGTGTCACCAACTTCATCTCTTAAGCCAAATCAATGAGTTTATCAATAAATGATTAAAACGTTAATGCAGTCTCTTTGCTGTTTTTCCCTGACACATTCATAATTATTATATCTGCCGGTGCACTGTGGCAAGCTTTTTTTGCGAGTGCTTGAGTGCTTGTCAATGTCAATGTCAATGTCAGCTTTATTTATAGAGCACCATTAAAAACAACAATTGTTGACCAAGGTGCTGAACAAAGTGTCAGTCAGTAGTACAGTAAAAATACATAAATTAATAAAAACACATTACAACATAATACATTTACACACTTAAGATCACTAAAGAGATTCATGAAATGCCAGAGAGAATAGGAATGTTTTTAGCTTTCCCTTAAACTCATGTACCGTGGCAGCAGTTCTAATATTAACAGGTAGACTATTCCAGAGTTTTGGTGCGGCGACAGCAAAGGCACGATCGCCGCTCAGTTTCAACCTGGCCCTTGGAACATTTAGTTGTCTCAGGTTGGATGGTCTCAGAGACCTTTCTGGATTGTGAATTGAGAGTAGCTCAGAGAGATATACAGGTGCTTATCCATTCAGACATTTAAAAACCAGTAACAACACTTTAAAATCAATCCTGAGACGGAAACCAGTGCAGAGAAATTAAAACAGGAGTAATGTGTTCTCGTTTTCGAACACCTGTAAGAAGCCTAACAGCGGCATTTTGTACCATCTGAATACGGTTCAGAGATGACTGATTAATGCCCATATAAAGGGAGTTACAATAGTCTAATCTTGTTGAGACAAAAGCATGAATCACTTTTTCAAAGTCCTTAAAAGAAAGAAATGGTTTAACCTTGGCTAGGACTCTGAGATGGAAAAAATCTGTTTGTCAAATTTAAGAGAGCTATCGAAGAACACACCCAAATTCTTCACTATTGGTTTGACAAGAGGAAACAGTGGACCAAGGTCTAAACAAGAGGAGCTAAAGGCTTTGGAAGATTCAAAAACTATAATCTCCGTTTTATTTTCATTAAGATGAAGAAAGTTTGCAGACATCCAAGCTTTCACGTCAGCAAGACAAGCCAGCAGAGTATCCATACTTCTCTAATCAGATTCTAGGATCATGTAGATCTGGGTATCGTCCGCATAACAATGAAAAGAAATATTGTATTTCCTAAAAATTGACCCTAGAGGAAGCATATACAGTGAGAATAAAATCGGAGCCAAAATAGAGCCTTGTGGAACACCACAAGTTAAAGGGGCAGAACCTGATGTAAATTCTTCAATATTGACACAGAAGCTTCTATTAGAGAAATAAGACTGAAACCATTTAAGAGCATCTCCCTGAATGCCTGCACAATACTCAAGTCGTGAAAGGAGAACTGTGTGGTTGACTGTGTCAAATGCAGCACTCATATCTAACAGCACCAGCACTGCCGACTTGCCAGAGTCCACGGTTAATAAAATATCATTTAAAACCTTTATCAGTGCTGTTTCTGTAGAATGGTGTTTTCTAAAACCTGACTGAAACGCTTCCAAAATATTATTTCCATTCAGAAAGCTCTGCAGTTGATGAAGAACTTGAAGATGCTTATTAGGGTATGTAGGCAATTAAAGGCTCATTGTTATGATTTATATGGTTTATTAATAAACTTGCGACTAATAGTCGACTAATGTGTAAAATGAAGTAGGCCTACTAGTTGACCAGAAAAATACTTAGTCAAGGGCAGCCCTGAAATATATCAAAACTTAATTTTTGATTAGTAATATGCAATGCTAAGAACTTTATTTAGACAACTTTAAAGGCCACTTTCTCAATATTTCAAACTTTTTTGTAACTAACCATACATCAATATGGTTTTACATCACTGCCTGTTTAGCCCTGCCCACTGAGTCACACATGTGGTTTAAATAATGAGAGAGGCATATGCAGAAACCAAATGATAAAGATGGCTTCAAAGACATCAAGATGTTGTGTAGTGGCAAGTTGTGGGAAAACAGTCTTTGTATTGCCTTCCTTCTGATCCCATTAGGACAGAGTGGATGAACATTTTTTAAAAGAAGATCCAGACCAAGTCGGATTTTCAAAAAGGTTGAAACTAAAAGACAAAGCTGTGCCGACTATATTGAGTCACACCTCAAAAGTGCGAGTAACTGTTTTTTTTAGTATGTGGTCACTATTGCTTTGTATGTTATTACAGATAATTTGATATGTACTTATATTCATCTATGAGGAATGTAGACTGTCAAACATACACAAGTGTTAGCCCATTATAGCAGCAGGCATTTACATTCCTCAATGCCTATTCAAACAGAGCGTTCTGATGAGGGGGGTTAAAATAGGACAGAAAACAGCCTATTACTTCTAAATTATGTTTTTTTGAACAGTACAAAATAATAAAAAAGTCAGTTCATGACCCTTTTAGATTTAAAAGGAGATTTGCAGATTTTCTGTCAACACTGGGGCATTTGAAGAATGATTACTTGTGTCAGTGTTTCTGTTTGTAAGCATGCATTCCCTGATGTTTATGCAAGATAAACAGAGGGCAGTCAGTTTGAGAAGTACCTTAAAATTCTCCTCCGTCAGCCCTTCACTTGTCTTGGCGCTGCGGATCATGGACGCCACATACCTCTTCACTAGACTACGGATGACCTCCTGAGGGGTTGAAGGAGAAGAAGAGAAAGCAAATGATCAGACAGAACTCCCTAATCTTGTTAATCTGGAAATGTAGGGCTGGATCTTTGGTGTGACGACGCAAGGGAAAAGAGAGACAGGAAAAACAAAGCCAGAGGCGAAGCGATGTAATGCAATTACATGCACATTGTTTGTATTCTCGCATGTGTGTAATTGCAGAGCTTTATCTGCTGGCATACCTGATAATGCTGATTCTGTATCAGCCTGTCAGCATGCTTTTCCTGAAAGGAGAAACAGATATTCAGACTGTGATTATGCAGGGCAATTGAGCTCAATAAGTAATCAAATACATGCCACTTTTATTTATTTGTTTGTTAGATAATTATTCATTTAAATCCCAGGGTCATTCACAAGAAGCTCTGCCATTTGTGTGCTATGAGTCTTCATTACTTACAACTGACATAATAACAGGGCACTTAAGTTTAAACCAGTTACAATATAATATAATGCATTTTAATGAATTTAAATTAATTTATAAATGCGTTATGTATAATTTAGTGTGGAATAAAGCAATAATTGTGTTTGTCACCCAATATCAATGTTCCCATTCATCATGATCCACATTAAAATGACTAATGAACTGTATTTGAGAAAACTGTGCTTTTATTGTAATTAAAACATCAAGATATACTGTATAATCATATATAATAAACATAATAAAAATAGAATTCAATTTCTTTTATCACCATGTTTATCTTTTTTTTTTGAAAGTGTGGATTGTGTTGATTTTTGTTAATTTCATAATTATTCTGACACCAAATTGAGGACGTTAACATTGTAAAAAAAAAAAAAAAAAAAAAAAAATTACATTTCTGTTTCTACTATGTTCACATTTATTTTTTGGACGTGGATTTTGTTGATTTTTGTTAATTTCATGGTTATTCTGACACCGAATTTAAGGGGTTAACATCATAAAAAAAATAGAATTAAATTTCTGTTACCACTACATTTACATTTATTTTTTTATTTTTTGGAAATGTGGATTTTGTTGATTTCATGATTACTCTGACACCAAATTTAGAGGTTTAACATAATAAAAAAAATAGAATTAAATTTCTGTTATGTTTACCTTTATTTTTTGAAAATGTGGATTTAGTTGTTTTTGCTGATTTCATGAATATTTTGACACCAAATTTAGAGGGTTATCATCATAAATAAAATTACATTTCTGTTATAACTATGTTAACTTTTTTTTGGAATTGTCTTTTTTTTTTACGGAAATGTGGATTTTGTTGATTTTTGATTTCATGATTATTCTGACACAAAATTTAGGGGGTTAACATAATAAAAAATAGAATTTAATTTCTGTTACCACTATGTTTACCTTATTTTTTGGAAATGTGGATTTTTTTTTTTTTTTTTTTGGAAATGTGGATTTAGTTGATTTTTTTAATTTCATGATTATTCCGACACCAAATTTAGGGGGTTAACATAATAAAAAATAGAATTAAATTTCTGTTGCCACTATGTTTACCTTTATTTTATTTTTATTTTTTTAGAAATATGGATTTTGTTGATTTCTGTTAATTTCATGATTATTCTGACACCAAATTTAGGGGGTAAACATCATAAAAATAGAATTAAATTTCTGTTACCACTACGTTTACCTTTATTTATTTATTTATTTATTTATTTATTTTTTTAGAAATGTGGATTTTGTTGATTTTTGTTGATTTCATGATTATTCTGAAAACCAAATTTAGGGGGTTAACATACAAAAATAGAATAAAAAATATGTTACTACTACATTTACCTTTTTTTACGTGGATTTTGTTGATTTTATGATTATTCTGACACTAAATTTAGAGGGTTAATATTATAAAAGATTGAGTTAAATTTCTGTTATCACTATGTTTACATTTCTATTCTCAACAATATTAATTTCTTAACAATAATAATTTTCAGTTAGCATATCTTTAACATAAGAGATAAATACATACACTACCATTAAAAAGGCTTTTTAAAAGTTATTGAAAGTCTCTTACTCTTTTCCAACTCATTAAGACTTCATTTATCTAATCAAAACATACAGTAAAACAGTAATAAAGTGAAATATTGTTACAATTTATGAAATGAAAAATGTTCTATTAAAAATTTTAAAATGTATTACTTTATTCCATTATTCCAGTCTTAAGAAAATATTTGTATTTTTTCTAATGTTGAAAACAGTTATGCTGTTTAATATTTTTTGTGGAAACCAAGATGCATTTTTTCAGGATTCTTTGATGAATAGAAAGTTGAAAAGAATAAAGACAGTAACAGAAATGTTCCTTACTGACCCCAAACATTTTAACAGTAGTGTATAAACTAATAATAGTAAATAATAGTTTAACCACATGCCTAAGACAAATTTTGTATCGGTGGATTCTGTTGATCTTCTGGTAGGACATTTAGGCTGATGCAAATTGCTCCAAAAATGTCTGACAGTAAAAAGAATGAGTAACTAATTTAATGGAAATGAAGAAACAATTTGGTTTTATATAAACACTTTCCTATCACATCCACAATGGGAGAATCAATCAAAATTTCCAAATGCAATTTCAATGCAAATTCTCATGTGCAGTTGGCCAAACTCCCTGCCCAGCCCTTCTGCATTGTATTGAGAGATGTATTAGACCTGCAGATGCTTTCCAGCTGGAATGCTGCTATTTGTACACTCCGAAAACAAGGACAAAATCTGATGTGCACTTCCACATGCAGATAAAAGGATTCTGATTTTGCAGTATGAGCCGAGAGATTCTTAGTATTCTTATCAGATATTGCAGGAAAGCTGCTCTCCTCTTAGCTCTACATGTAGGCAGCTTTATATAATGATCAAGGTTTGATCCCAGCTCAGCAATGCCAGCAAACATGTGGGAGAGAGTTTGGAGTGAGTGTGCTTCAGGTTTGTGTGTGTGTGTGTGTGTGTGTGTGTGTGTGCGCATGAATGACAGTGTGAGAAAGCGAAAGAGAGAGTCTACATGAGCATCTGTATTGATGCAGGCCAATAAAGGCCGTGCAGAGAGATGGATTTGTAATAAAAGTGCGTCAGGTGGAACAAGAGAGGATATATTCGAAACAGAGATGACGAGAGTCCCAGGAGTTTCACGGGGAGTTGCATGGCAACACGGGAGGTTAAACTCCAGACAGACTCAGGCCATATTACACTTCATTACATCATCAAAGGAGAAACAGAAACTTGTTGAACAAAAAAATGTTCCTCCGTAGAAGTTTAATTAATTTATAAGAAACTCCACTTAACTGATTCAATTGAAATGAAATTTGCTACCACTCTGAATGAAGCCAGTAGTTGAAGTTGGGGGAGGGGGGCTGACAAACTGAGTGTGACGTCAAAAAAATGGCAAAGACCTGTCTCATGAATATTAATTAGGTCATGCTGACGTTGCTAGGTAACCTTGCTGGTTATCTAACCTAATTAATATTCATGCACCAAGCCCTTGCCATAGTAGAGCTGATAAATGGGCAGTTGACATTGAATGCACCTGCTAAACATGTTGAACTACAACTAAAGCTATTTTAAACAGCATGTCACCAGTCATTTTTTAAAATATCACAAAAGCAGTTTTCTTGACCTCATTTTAGGGACACAGAATAATTGTACTTTTAAAAATTCATGTTGCAAGAGTATTTAAAAGAAACTATTGAAGACAAGTTGTGGTGATCAAATTTCACCACATTTTAAAAGTTTGGGGTCAGTAAGATTTTTTAAAAGAAAACAATAGTTTATTCAGCAAAAAAAAATGTATATAAAATGACAGCAATGACATTAATAATGGTTCAAGATTTTAATTCAAACAAATGCTGCTTTAAATAATTATATAATAATTTTATATTTTTTTATAATAATTAATTATAATTGATATAATAATGCAATAATGTGTTACATTTCTATTTTTCCTTTATTTCTGATTAAATAAATGCATCCTTGTTGAGCATAAAAGACTTTTAAAGACTCATACCTCAATCTTTTTTTAACGGTTGTGTATACAGTTGAGGCCAAAAGTTTGCACCCTCTTTCAGAATCTGCAAAATGTTAATTATTTTACCAAAATAAGAGGGATCATACGAAATGCATGTTATTATTTATTTAGTTCTGTCCTGAATAAGATATTTCATATAAAAGATGTTTACATATAGTCCACAAGAGAAAATAATGGTTGAATTTATAAAAATAAGCCGGTTCAAAAGAAAGTTCACATCCCCTTGATTTGTTCTTACTTGAATGATGCACAGTTGTTTTTTTGTTTAGTGATAGTTGTTTATAAGTCCCTTGTTTGTCCTAAACAGTTAAACTGCCCGCTGTTCTTCAGAAAAATCTTTCAGGTCCCACAATTCTTTGGTTTTCCAGTATTTTTGTGTATTTGAACCATTTCCAACAATGACTGTATGATTTTGAGATCAATCTTTTCACACTGAGGACAACTGAGAGAATCATATGTAACTATTACAGAAGGTTCAAACACTCACTGACCCCCCCCCCCCCCCCCCCCCCCCAAAAAAAAAAACAACATGCATTAAGAGCCGGGGGTGAAAACTGCCGGGGGTGCCTTTCAGGTAGTTACATGTTTCCTAGAAGACAAAATAAGTTAAATTTACCCTGAACTTCGAATTCAAAAAGTTTTCACCCCCAGCTCTTAATGCATGTTTTTTCCTTCTGAAGCATCAGTGAGCGTTTCAACTATAACCTTCTGTAATAGTTGCATATGTCCCTCAGTTGTCCTCAAAAAGTATCTCAAAATAATACAGTCATTTTTGGAAAGGGTTCAAATACACAAAAATGCTGGAAAACCAAAAAATGAGTGGGACCTGAAGGATTTTTTTGAAGAACAGCGGGTAGTTTAACTGTTCAGGTCAAACAAGGGACTCGTGAACAACTATCACTAAACAAAAAACACAGCTGTGGATCATTCAGGTAACAACACAGTATTGAGAATCAAGTGTATGTAAACTTTTGAACCGGGTCATTTTTTCTCTTGTGGACTATATGTAAACTTCTTTGATATGAAATATCTTATTCAGGTCAGTACTAAATAAACAATAACATGTGTTTTGTATGATCTCTCTTATTTTGGTAAAATAATTAACATTTTGCAGATTCGGAAATGATGATGTAAACTTTTGACCTGTACAACTGTACTTTCCCCTACATATTCATGTAAATTTTATCTATGATCCTGATGTTAATAAAAAAATTATTAATTATATTTGCATAATATATTTGAGTTATGTAGTGTTGTAGACATACAGTACCAGTCTATAGTAGAGTATTTGATCTCAGAAATTACAAAACTGTAATAGCAACCAATTGACACCAAATACAATTATAAATTTAACTGCAAACACTTTCTCGTCGACATCTGTTGATTTAAAAGTCATGCTGGATTTTTAAGCGGCTGTCTTTGTTAAAGTCAAAGATTTTTATATGTATTTCTCTCACCCAGTGATACCTGAAAGTAATGCATGATGATACCAGTCTAAATACAATTACTGCATCCCACTATGAGTCAAAAACCAATAGTTCAAAAGCAATAAAAATGTAAATGAGCTATTTTAGCATTCAGTGTGTTGATATATGTCTGTGGCTGTGCTGTTAGTCATTGTAATGGGTAATCAGTTACACAATGAGCCAGCTGCATTGTGCTTAAAGTGTAATTTAAACCAGAACCACTTGATCAGGCTCAGATGAAACGTTCAGCGAGAATGTTCGAATGGATTCAGCTTGTTTTCTTTACCGTAAACTCCTTCAGATTCTCATGTTTATGGGGGTCTTCTTCAGGCGGAGCAGGCTCTGACCCGCAGAGCCGCCCGTGTACCCATCGACACAGGTACCAGAATGACTTAGGACTGGGGATGATGTTAAACGGTGGGGGGAGTGTCCCACCCTCGTCGAAATAACTCATCCACAGCTTGGTTCGAGCAAACTTCCACTCGATGTCAGCATGGTCCTAAAGTGACAAATAAATTATAAATAATAAGAACTGAATAATAATAATCAATGAAGTGTTAAATAATCAACCAATTAATCCAGAATGTATTTAAAAAAATATTTATATAACAAATTAAAGTAAATTTTAAAAAGCCCATCCTTATGTCATCCAAGATGTTCACGTGTTTTGTTCTTCAGTCAAAAAAATTTTTTTTTGAGTGGACATATAGTGGACTTTATTGGTGGCCAGAGGGTTCAAAGTCCAAAATGCAGTTTCAATGCAGCTTCAAAGGGCTCTTCGCGAATCCAGCCAAGGAATAAGGGTCTTGTCTAGCAAAACAATCTGCCATTTTCTAAAAAAAACTAAATGTACATACTTTTTAACGACAAATGTTCGACTTGCACTAGCTCGACTTGGATGTGCATTGCAGAGCTAGTGCAATATTTTTAACATGGTTGAAAAGTATATAAATTTGTATTTTTTAATAAAATGATAAATGGTTTCTTTAAATAAGACCTTTGTTCCTCAGCTGGGATCGTGTAAAGCCTTTTGAAGCTGCACTGAAACTGCAACTTGGATCTTCAACCCGTTGGCACCCATTGAAGTCCACTATATGGAGAAAAATCCTCCTCAAAACCCTTAATTTCTTTTCAACTGAAGAAAGACATCTTAGATGATATGGGTGAGAAAATTACCAGGGAATTTTTATTCTGGAAAAGAACTAATGCTTTCTTCCATGAAAACCTGCTTGGAATGTGTTGGCCAATCATCTGTGTACTCGAGTATAATACAGTATATTCCTGGATTTTTTTAATTGTTGTGGTCAGTACTCACAGCAATGAGCTGGTAGGAGTTGTTCATCATAGCGATGAGCATGTTGAGGAGAACCACCAATGAGATAACGTTGTAGGTGCCAAACATGGTGGCTCCAACAAACTCAGTGAACTCGTGCCGAGCTTTCACATTTGTTACATACAAATTCAGGAGGCCAAAAATTGACCAGAACAGTGACTGAAGTGTTTCAAATAACCTGAAAGACAGACAGATGGAGAAACAGAAGGCAAGAAAGAGAGAGAGAACAAAACATGATTTTTTTTATGAATGCATTTAGGAAGGGCCTATACATTATATATGTGACCCTGGACCACAAAACCAGTCATAAGGTTAAATTTGACAAAACTGAGATATATACATCACATGAAAGCTCAATAAATAAGCTTTCTATTGGTGTATAGTTTGTTAGGATATGACAATATTTGGTCGAGATACATCTATTTGAAAATCTGGAATCTAAGGGTGCAAAAAAATCAAAATACTGAGAAAATCACCTTTAAAGTTGTCCAAATTAAGTTCTTAACAATGCATATTACTAATCAAAAATTATATTTTGATAGGTTTACAGTAAGAATTTTACAAAAAATCTTAATGTAACATGATCTTTACTTAATTTCCTAATGATTTTTGACATAAAAGAAAAATCAATAATTTTGACCCATACAATGTATTTTTGGCTATTGCTACAAATATACCCCAGCGACTTAAGACTGGTTTTGTGGTCCAGGGTCACATATAATGTCATAAGTATTTTCATCTATTTTGTGGTTGTTTAAGTTTATCAAGTTATATTTCATTCCAAGTAACAGGACGATATGTCCAAATATCATCACATTTTCACATTGCTATATTTATTCCATTTCAGTTCTGTTTAGAAACTTTGAATGCATCTTCTTTGCACCGGCAGTCTGAAAATATATTTAAAATTTAATGAATCTCACAAATTGACGGTTTACACACACACAAACATGCACAAACAATACGATACGAGGCTGTCGCAGCTTGTGTAAATAACTCTGCTAGAAGCTACAGTAT
Organism: Garra rufa; assembly: GCF_049309525.1. Lineage (NCBI taxonomy): Eukaryota > Metazoa > Chordata > Actinopteri > Cypriniformes > Cyprinidae > Garra > Garra rufa. Next base: position 45,114,601 of record NC_133366.1, on the reverse strand, counting down.
TGCAATGTACAGCATCAAAAGTTTCAGAAGGCAATGTCTGGCTGTCTCTAAGATTTGAGGATTGTGCGTCTACAAGCTCCCTTAGGGTGAAAGGAATTGTGATTTTTTTCGTTGCATTAAATATTCAACATCGTCAGCTTTCATCAAGTCTTGGCAGAGATAAATACAATGTGGTTTTCTGAAAATAGGAAAAAGACGTTGTGGCAGAACTGAAAGGACATAGCACTCTGGATCACCTATGGAAGCAGGTATTAGACTGCATTTGATAGAGTTTGATGGGAGAAACATCAGTGGCACAGACATACATAAAGAAACACACAGCAAAACTGTTGAGAGAATGCTGACAGCAAAAAGTGCTGTGTCTGGGAATCCAGTGTGAAAGGTGAAAAAGAAAATCATTTTATTTTGTGTTTGTAACAGACTTGTAATGTCTCACTTTATTCCCAACAGCACGTGCAGTGGCAGCCTTGGCTTACTTTGTGCCCTAGGCCCTATCTATCTGTCTATCTATCTATCTATGCTTAATTTAATTAAATCCATGTGGCTAAAAATGTAACAAGACAAGTGGCCCCTTACTTTGAATGGTCATGACATTTCTGAGTAGGGCATCGATATATCCGTGTGCAAGCTGTGAATAGTGGTGTCCATTTTGAACACATGGGCCAGATTTAGAGGACTGCATCCATGTTATATTTTTGGCACATTTAATGTCACTGATACAATAAACGAATAAAAAAATAAAGCGTGGCAGGCACCTAAACCACAGGACTGCCGTGACAGACCTGCCGTGGCGGAGCCCTAATGGAAGCACACAGGTTTGCCTCAAGCACCTCACTGACTTGTCAGAGATAGTGACATAACAACTGGCAGCCCACTAGAGCCATCTCCCTCCACATCCTGAGCCGTTTCAGCCGACATTTGGCATTTGAAGCTTTCTAACTGAAAGGCCAAAATAATACAGAGAAGACATGAATATGTTCTGAGTGTACTGGTGTGTGTAAGATCTGTCCTCAGAAATCTATTTTGCCTCTATGCACTAAAAAAAAAATATTCTGAAGCAGAATTTTCCAGTAAAAACATACTTAAATTTACTTCACAAACTATATATATATATATATATAGAGAGAGAGAGAGAGAGAGAGAGAGAGAGAGAGAGAGAGAGAGTATACATTATACAGTATGTCACAGAAATGATTACACACCTCGCAATTCAGCAACCATTTTAGTATATCTTCTAAATACTATAGGGCCAATACTGTAGAAATAAAACTTAGATATATTTCTGACACATTCAGAATGTACAGTAATGGAATCCATGTTTTTCTCGAGTTTATCTTATAGTTTCATCAGACCATGGGACATGGTTCCAGTAATTTATGCTCTTAGACATGTTGTCTTCAGCAAACTGTTTGCGGGCTTTCTTGTGATCTAGCTTCATATGAGGCTTCCTTCTGGGACGACGCCTATGCAAACCGACTTGTTGCAGTGTGTGGCGTATGGTCTGAGCTTTGACAAGCTGACCTTCTACTTCTGCAACCTTTAAAGCAATGCTAGTAGCACTCATGCATATGTTTTTTGAAGCCAGGTTCTGCACCTGACGCACAGAACGAGTGCTCAACTTCGTTGATGGATCCTTGCAAGGCCTGTTCCAACTGGAACCCATCTTGGAAAACCTCTGTATGACCCTGACCACTGTAGTGTAACTCAGTTTCAGGGTGTTACTGAACCTCTAATACCCTTGGCCATCTTTGTGGAGAGCAACAATTTTAATTCTCAAATCCTTAGAGAGTTTTTTGCCATGAGATGTCATGTTGAACATCCAGGGGTTACTTACAGCACCTACTTTTAATTGCTCTAATACAAGATACACAACTTTGTATGGTCCTGTCAAGCAGACAAAAACATAAACACAATGAACATTTGTTGCCAGCTATTTTGACAATAATGGCTGTATGTTGAGTTATTTTTAGAGGACAGTAAATCTATACTGCTATACAAGCTGCACAATGACTCTAAAATATATCCTAGTTTCATTTCTATAGTATTGTCCCTTGAGAAGATAAACTAAAATAGTTGCTTAAATGTGAGGGGTGTATTCACTTTGTGAGATACTGTATTTTCCCAATACATGCTTAACATAAGGGAAAAAAGCTAACAGGGTATGTTTTTCTGGAAAAACAGAAAATACTTTTTGCAATGTGTTTTTATGAAAGGCCCAAGCCGCATGGAATGTCAAAGACTTTAATCTGTGAAGGAGAGTCTCTGTGACTGAACCTCGGAAAAACACCACAGAAAGCCTGAAGGAGCTCGTGCTGCTTCAGATGTGATATGGGTTGAGGGATTTGATATCTCGGTGTGGTAATGCCACATACAGCTCATATGCAGCTGCAGGCAAAAAAAACGGAATTCTGATGGAAATGCAAGAAAATCCCCAGACGTTTCAACAACATGCTCAGTTTTTTTATGTTTCAGGTGTTTATATTTCACAGAGCAGCTGCAGTTTTCTGAGAGACACAGCACAGATTTATCTTCTTCTTTCTCAACGTTTGCTCTGATAAATATTCATGAGCTGATTCTTGAACCTGCATTATTGTGCAGTGTTGGATGATTGTGCGGTTATCGATGTGTCATTGATCAACAAATCACTGGAAAAGCAAGGTCTTGATGAATATTCAGAAGCAGCATCAGCTCTGCCTGTGATGTTATGTCCGATAACATATATAGTTCCGGTAAGGTGTTGCACACCGGACAGTTGTTGATTGTTGCACCAGACTAAGAAGTGGAATACAATGTGTGTGCGTATAGAATAAAAACACAAGTTTAAGCAAGTCGTTGTCCCGTAGCATTAATAACACAACATGGTGTCAGAAATAGGGACTAGCGAACACCAGAGAGTTGGTGATTAAAAACGCCAGAGAGACCCACGGAGTGCGGCTGGGGAGAAGCATACGGGAGACGAGCGCCCGCGAGCCGAGTGCAGGAGAAGAACGAGTGTTTTTCCCGTCATGGAGAAGTTAAATCCACCATCGCCTATGCAGCTTGTTGGTAATCTTGCGGATAACTGGAAACGTTTCAAGCAGAGATTCAACATCTATCTTGCTGCCAGTGGTGCGGGTGGAGATGATGAGAAGTTAAAAGCATCAATCTTTCTGCACGTGATAGGTGAGGATGCACTGGATATATATAATAGCTTCCAACTTGACGAGGCAAATTTAACACTGACTGTTCTCATGACAAAGTTTGAAGAATACTTTGTCCCAAGCAAGAATGTCACATTTGAGAGATACAAATTTTTCTCTGCTGATCAGAAACAAGGAATGGCTTTTGATCAATATCTTGCTGAACTGCACACACTGAGTAAGACTTGTGATTTTGGAGATTTAAGAGACTCACTAGTGAGAGACAGAATAGTCTGCGGGATTCCCGATAATGGTCTCAGGGAAAGACTGCTACGTGAACCAGCTTTGACACTGGAGAAAGCTGTCAACATGTGTAGAGCTGCGGAAATAACTCGTGCTCAAGCCAAAGAGCTGCATAGAAATGATGCTGCAGTGCATGCAGTAAAAAGAGAGGAGCAACACACAAAAAATCCAACAAAACAAAAACAGAGAATGAAAACCCTAAAAAGCAAGTGCAACAGATGTGGAGGGACACACATGCCACGATCTTGTCCTGCTTATGGGAAAACCTGTAACAGCTGTGGGAAGAATAATCATTTTGCGAAGTGTTGCAAAGCTGATTATGCAAAGAAAAAAGTTTACACTGTTGAAGAGCAGCCAGAGGAATTCTTTGTTGATTCTGTTCAAACAAACATGGAAGACAAAGCTGAATGGATTGTACCACTGACTGTAAATGAGACAATAATTCCATTCAAATTAGATACAGGTGCACAAGTTAACCTGATGTCTATGGATGACTACAGAACTCTCAAAGTTAAAAACAAAATACACCCAACAAAAATAAAAGTAACAGGATACACAGGTGAGGATGTCCCTGTCATAGGAAGCTGCCTGGTGACCCTGCAACACAAGGAGCAGCTGTTAAAGATACACATGCTGATTGTGGAAAAGAGCGTCCAGCCAATTCTAGGACTGAGCACATGTGAAAAACTTGACTTAGTGAGGAGAGTGTTTGTAGTGACATCACAGTTCAAAGCAAATGAAACTTCATTCATGGAGGAGTACAAAGATGTTTTTGAAGGACTCGGATGTCTGCCTGGGGAGCACAGAATAAGCATCGATGACACGGTAGCTCCTGTGGTGCATGCATGCAGAAAAGTTCCATTTGCATTGCGAGAAAAACTCAAAGAGGAATTAGCACGCATGGAGAAGCTGGATGTCATAAAGAAAATTGATGAACCAACAGACTGGGTGAGCTCACTAGTCATTGTGCTCAAGAAAAATGGTTCCTTGAGAATATGTCTTGATCCAAGGGATCTCAACCGAGCCATAAAACGTGAACATTTCAAACTGCCAACCAGAGAAGAGATCATGTCTCAGTTTGCTGGAGCCAGGTGGTTTAGTAAGCTTGATGCGTCGTCTGGCTTTTGGCAGTTGAAGCTTGATGAGGCAAGTTCTAAACTTTGTACCTTCAACACGCCAGAAGGCAGATATCGTTTCCTCCGTCTACCGTATGGTATACTGTCGGCACCTGAAGTATACCATAAAACAATCCACATGATATTTGAGCACTTACCAGGGGTAGAGACTATGATGGATGACATAATCGTGTGGGGTTCCAACCGGCAGGAGCACGATGCACGATTGAGGAAGGTCCTGGAGCTAATAAGACAGTCAAATCTGAAATTGAACAGGGAGAAATGTGAGTTTGCAGTCAAGAGCTTAACATTTGTTGGAGATGTTTTGTCTGAGGAAGGGGTCAGGCCAGACCCAAGAAAAACTTCAGCTATAGTCAACATGGAACGGCCTCAAAATAAAGAAGAAGTGAGGAGATTCCTTGGAATGGTCACTTACTTGGCCAAATTCATTCCCCAGCTGTCAACACATTCTGCTCCACTCAGATGTCTCCTCGAACAAAAGAATGAGTGGATGTGGGCTCACGAGCAGGAAGAGTGCTTTCAAAAATTGAAGCGCATCATCACAGAGGAGCCAGTGCTCAGATATTATGACCCACAAAAGACCACACGAATCTCAGCAGATGCCTCACGATATGGCCTAGGCGCTGTGCTTTTGCAGCAACATGGAGAGAGCTGGCAACCAGTAGCTTATGCTTCTAGGGCCTTGACGAGTGCAGAAACCAACTACGCACAAATCGAAAAGGAACTTTTGGCTTGTACGTATGCCTGTGAAAGGTTTCACCAGTATGTCTACGGACAGTCCTTTGAAGCAGAAACAGACCATAAGCCACTGGTGTCCATAATGTCCAAAGCCTTAAATGACTGCCCAATGAGAATCCAACGAATGCTCATCAGGCTCCAAAAATATGACGTCAAAATGATCTACACACCAGGAAAGTTCATGTTTGCAGCTGATACACTCTCTCGGGCTGTCGACAAGCATGAAAACCTTATCAGTGAGAAAGGTGCGGACATACAAGCTTATGTTGACATGATAGTGACCTCTCTTCCTGTGTCCCCAGAGAAAACTGAACAAATTAAAAATGCAACTGATGCAGATGAAACAATGACAGAACTCAAAGAGACCATACTGAAAGGTTGGCCAGAAAGGAAAAGTGACTGTCCAAAGCAAATTCAAGACTACTGGTCATGCAGAGCTGAACTTTCAGTAGTGAATGACATCATCTTCAAGGGAAACAAGTTTGTCATCCCTGCATCGATGCGCAAGGAAATGCTGCACAAGGTTCATGAGGGACACCTAGGTGAAGAGAAATGTAAGCGCAGGGCCCGTGACGTAATGTACTGGCCAAGGATGAACCATGAAATCAGTCAGACTACAGCTTCATGTGAAATATGTCTCACATACAGGTCCAGGCAACAAGCAGAGCCACTCATGCCTCATCCAGTGCCCGATCATCCATATCAAAAGGTTGGGGTAGACCTGTTCGACTGCAATGGTAAGAGTCACATTGTAGTTACTGATTATTTCTCCAACTATCCAGAAGTTGCAACACTTCAGGTGACATCTAGTCAGGCTGTCATTGCTTTCCTGAAGACAGTCTTCGCAAGACATGGAGTTCCCTGTGAAGTGTTTTCTGATAATGGCCCACAATTTTGCAGTAGGGAGTTTGATGCCTTTGCTAAAGAGTGGGGATTTAGACACACTACATCAAGCCCAAACTACCCTAGGTCCAACGGGCTGGCAGAGAGTTCTGTGAAGATTGTGAAGGCTCTCATGAAGAAGAGTCACGATGGAAAGACAGACTTCCATAAGAGCCTAATGATTTACAGGAGTGCCCCGCTTCAAAATGGGTTGTCTCCAGCCCAAATGCTAATGGGTCGACGGATACGCACTAACTTACCCATTCACCAGGACTTGTTGACACCTGCAGGAGCAAACAGAGTCAAAGAAGCAAAACAACAACTCAAAAGCAAACAAAAAGAGAACTATGACAAGAAAGCGAAGACCCTGCGAAAACTCAAGCCTGGAGATCGAGTTCGCATCCTGAACCATGCAACAGGGACATGGATGCGAAAAGGTTGTGTAGAAAGAGAAATGGTACCGCGGTCATATGAGATTGTGACTGAGAATGGTGCAATTCTAAGAAGGAACAGAGGGGACATAAGACCACAAGTGACTGTTCAAGATGTCGAGTCGCTATCGAATGAACAAGATGTGTCTCAAATTTCCACAAGCGAACAGATTGACAAAGGTTCTGTGGATTATACTGACTCTGATCTGACAAAAGAAGTTACTGCTTCACCTGGAAAGGGTTGCAGACCAAAACGCACTGTTAGACCCCCTGAAAGGTTAATTGAGATCTGTTAAAAAAAAAAAAAAAAAATCGTTCATTGTCAAAATTCTGTGATGCTTTTGTTGTTATGTTGTTATGGAAATGTTACTTTTAGTATATGAACATATTGATAGAACATAAGATTTCAAAGGAAATTTATTTACATTTAAAGGGGGGAAGATGTGATGTTATGTCCGATAACATATATAGTTCCGGTAAGGTGTTGCACACCGGACAGTTGTTGATTGTTGCACCAGACTAAGAAGTGGAATACAATGTGTGTGCGTATAGAATAAAAACACAAGTTTAAGCAAGTCGTTGTCCCGTAGCATTAATAACACAACACTGCCCTATCAAGCATTGACTGCGGCTGACCTGGAGTTGCAGTGCAGGGAAGTATGAATGTATGTTGTAAACAGACAGTGTTGTGGAAGCTTCCTTGAAACTACTAACAATTTAAAATTGCATAAAAACAGTCAAGGTATCATTTGACTACATACAATTGAGGTCAATGGTTTACATACACCTTGCAGAATCTGCAAAATGTTAATTATTTTACCAAAACAAGAGGGATCATACAAAATGTATGTTATATTTTATTTAGTACTGACCTGAATGAGAGTTTCATATAAAATATGTTTACATATAGTGGACAAGAGAAAATATTTAAATTTATAAAAATGACCCCATTCAAAAGTTTACACACACTTGTGTCTTAATACTGTGTTGTTACCTGAATGAACCACAGCTGTTTTTTTTTTTTGGTTAGTGACAGTTGTTCAGGAGTCCCTTGTTTGTCCTGAACAGTTAAACTGCCCACTGTTCTTCAGGAAAATCCTTCAGGTCCCATAAATTATTTAGTTTTTACAGCATTGTTGTGTATTTGAACCCTTTCCAACAATGACTATATGTTTTTAAAATCCATCTTTTAACACTGAGAACAACTGAGGAACTCATATGCAACTATTACAGAAGATTCAAACACTCACTGATGTTTCAGAAGGAAATACAATGCATTAAGAGCCAGGGGTGTAGACTTTTGAACAGAATGTGCAAATTTTTCTTATTTTGCTTAAATATAATATATTTTTCATTTAGTACTGCCTTTCAGAGGCTACAGAAGATACTTACATGTTTCCCAGATGACAAAATAAGTTAAATTTACCCTGATCTTCAAATTCAAAAAGTTTTCACCCCCGGCTCTTAATGCACCGTGTTTCCTTCTGAAGGATCAGTGAATGTTTGAACCTTCTGTAACAGTTGCATATGAGTCCCTCAGTTGTCCTCAGTGTGAAAAGATGAATCTCAAAATCATACAGCCATTGCTGGAAAGGGTTTAAATACACAAAAATGCTGAAAAACCACAGAATTTGATGGACCTGAAAGATTTTTCTGAAAAACAGCGGGCAGTTTAACTGTTCAAGACAAACAAGGGACTCGTGAACAAGTATCACTAAAAAAACAGCTGTAGATCATTTAGGTATCAACACAGAATTAAGAATCAAGTGTATGTAAACTTCTGAACAGGTAATTTTTATAAATTTAAATATTTTCTCTTGTCCACTATATGTAAACATCTTTTATGTAAAATATCTTATTTAGGTCAGTACTATAATAAAAATAAAAAAATAACATTTTGTATGATCCCTCTTATTTTGGTAAAATAATTAATATTTTGCAGATTCTGCAAGGTGTTTGTAAACTTTTGACTTTTGAAAGTCAGTTGGTTTTATGGTTAAATGCTTGAAACAAGGTCTGTGGTTAATGCAAACTCAATTTAGTTATTTTTATTAATTATTTATTTTTACATTTTATTCTAACATTAAATACATCCGTAACTCTTTTTTTTGTGAGTATTTCAAAAGCTGCTAAAGTGAGGTTGTCGAGGACAATAAAAATCATCACACCAAACAGGTAAACTCATCTACTCACAAGTCCACATTTACAGCCTTGCTGTGTCAATAATTGCATACTTGCTAATTATTTTAACTCAAAATTTTACTGATGCACAATCGTTAAAAATAAATCTGTTAATCTATGTTTTTAAATGATTCATTTAAATTACCATCCAAATGAACTAAATAAACAGAATAAACAGATGGCAGAGGATAAAAAAGAAAACTTACGTAGAGAATGCATTGTTCTGTTTCTCGCAGCGAATCCCCTTGCAGTGGTTAGGTTCATCTGCTGCCTCTGTCTCGTAGTAAAAGTACAGCTGGTTGAGTCCATTGGCGAAGGCCAGCAGCACTAGACAATAGATGAAGAGGAACTTAAGGATGTCCAGCAACATGCGGCCCAGAGAAATCTGGAGCGGGCCCAGGTGAGAGTTAGCTGTGAATAGGGAGATGAGCCGAAGCGAGCTAAAGATGTTCGCAATGGCAAACAAAGCCTCAGCGATCAGTGTCGGATGCCACATCTCCCATTCTTCTCGTGGACGAGAACTGTTATACTGGGAAGAACAAAAAAAATTATTATTTAGTTTTATTGTTAGAACTATGTAAAACTGTAGTGCATTGAAATAAGGACTAAACCCTGTTTCTTAGGTTCCAAATGTACTTTACACAAGTATGTAAATGCAAAGTTCTGTCAATGAAACTCTAGATGGCGCAGGCTGATGGGTCGTTAACGCAAGCGTTAAACTACTTAGCACAAGCTGATTGGTTCATGTTGCGTACGCAGCCAATAAGCTTGCTGCTTTACATTGATTTAACTGGCTAGCATTCACTAGAGCATTTTACAGCGCACTTTCAGATTTACTTTCAGAAACCCTCCACCTTCCCCAGCTCCACCTGTATAGATCTGCTACAACAAGAGCAACAACCAACAACAGCAGCAATTCAGCAGCAGCAGCATGGCAGATCTATTCTGTCAAGACCAAATTTATATAGTTACAGTTGAAGACACAAGTTTACTTACACCTTGCAGAATCTGCAAAATGTTATTTCACCAAAACGAGAGGGATCATACAAAATGCATGTTAATTTTTTATTTAGTACTGACCTAAATAAGATATTTCACATAAAAGACGTTTACATGTAAACCACCGGGGGGTGAAAACTTTTTGAATTTGAAGGTCAGGGTAAATTTCACTGTTTTCTGTAGCCTCTGAAGGGCAGGACTAAATGAAAAATATATATATATATATATGACATTTAAGCAAAATAAGAAAAATGTAATTTCTCATTCTTTTCAAAAGTTTACACCCCTGGCTCTTAATGCGTTGAGTCAGTGAGTGTGTGAACCTTCTGCAATAGTGTATACTGTATGAGTCCATCAGTTGTCCTCAGTGTGAAAAGATGGATCTCAAAATCATACTTTCATTGTTGGACAGAGTTCAAATACACAAAAATGTTGAGAAACCAAAGAATTTGTGGGACCTGAAGGATTTTTCTGCAGAAAAGCTGTTCAGGACTCATGAACAAATATCACTAAAAAATGGCTGTGGATTATTCAGGTAACAGTACAGTATTAAGAATCAAGCGTATGTAAACTTTTGAAGGGGGCATTTTTTATAACTTTAGCTATTATTTTCTCTTGTGGACTATATGTGAATGTCTTTTATCTGAAATATCTTATTCAGGTCAGTGCATGATCCCTCTTATTTTGGTAAAATAATTAACATTTCACAGATTCTGCAAGTTGCATGTAAACTTTTGACTTCAACTGTATGTAAACACATTGCAACAGTAGTGCAAGACTCTTATGCTCACCAAGGCTGCAATTATTTGATCAAAAATACAGTAAACAGCAATACTGTGAAATTCAGTTTTCTGTTTCTAATTTTAAAAAATTCTAAGCTGAATTTTCAGCCTCATTACATCACATGATCTTTCAGGAATCATTTTAATATGCTGATTTGCTGCTCAAAAAACATTTCTTATGAATATCATCATGAATATCATATGACAGCAGTAGTGCTACGTATTTTTTTTTACATTTTTAATCATTAGTGTACGTGCAATGGGACCATGCTTACAGATGGTTGGCCAAGTATTTGTGCATTTGTGTAAAGTCCATTTTTAGCCCTATTCACATACTTTAACACCCACAGCCCAACATAACCAGGTGCTAAATGCATAAATGCTGGTATAGCGCTACATCATGCATATTTAAATTCATTGCCAAGTCACAGTCATTTGTTTCTGGGCAAATAAGCTTCCTTTTTATGCAAATGTGGCTCAATGGATCGGATTCACATACGTGAATGGATTGGCTTATTTGCCTGATGCAGTTAACGCTGCATGTTTGTGTACATTTTCTAGTGATCATGGCAGCAGTAATTCATCAAGTGATGATCAAAAGGGAGAAGAGTGTGCTAACTTTTATATATCTAGACGTGGTGTGTAGTCAAGCACAATTTTGGCATTTTGCACAGTCAATTCAAATGCCTGGATTGCAGTAAATATTGCAATGCACCTTGCAATCAGCACAAATTTTGTGGCCATGTTTGCACCGTTACCTGATTCGAACAATTCCTTGAGTGAATGAGGTGCTGTAACAATACAGACAACAGACGCAAATGACACAACACTATCAGTAGGTTCAAATCAAATGGTTTGATGAAGAATAATGGAAAAGTTAAAGGTGGAAACTACATTGTGTGGAAGTTCTTTCATTAGTTTTTGTTCTAGATATGCCTCAGTCTTTTTCCAGGTAGTTGAGTCATAGGTCTAACGGTTCTTAAGGCATTTCCTGAGCTTTTGCCTTGCATAACTTCACTTGAGGGTGGAACGAGACGCCTTCTCCCCTCAGCACCATCCCTCAATTCCATGTTTCAGTGGGCAGAGAAATAAGGCTGGCTTTTCAGTGCCAGGCATGGCTGAGCTCTTCTTGCTTGAAATTCTGTTCTCTACTGGGACTAAGACCACAATATTAACTGTCTAATAAATTCACCCTCTACACAGAAACAAAAAATGGTGTAAAAACAATTTTCACTTAGAAATTGCTAGTAAATTTCACAAGCAATTACAAAAGAAACAGTCTTACAAATTTAAAAGGAAAATGTCTTTTTTTACAGTGTATTCCCACTTTTTGAAAACATACTATAAAATGATAATACATGTAGACAGGGACATTTATAGCTTATAAATGTATTTCTTGAGAGCATGTCCAAACACAAAACAGAACATAAATTATATAGCTTGGACCATTTATCATCTCACACATGTATGCACACACACACACACACACACACACACACACACACACACACACACACACACACACACACACACACACACACACACACACACACATGTTTGTTTTTGTGAATTGTGGGGACATTCCATAGACGTAATGGTTTTTATACTGTACAAACGATATTTGCTATCACCCTACACCTAAACCTAGCCCTCACAGGAGACTGTGCATATCTTTACATTCTCAAAAAAACGTATTCTGTATGATTTATAAGCCTTTTGAAAAGTGGGGACATGGGCAATGTCCTCATAAGTCACCCTCTCCTTGTAATACCTATGTCATACCCATGTTATTACAAAAATTTGTGTCCTGATATGTCACAAAAACAAACACACACACACACACACACACACACACACACACACACACACACACACACACACACACACACACACACACACTCGTGTGGGCTGGAACCCCTTCCATGCAGGGTGACTAACACAGCTGCAGATGGTCATGAAGTCTGGAGTGTGTCTGCGTGCATGTGTTCGCGTGCATTCGAGTGTAAGTGTGAGTGTGGATGACTGAACCGAGAGCAAAACATTTACAGGAGGAGCTCACCTTGACATACGCGACGATCTTTAAAGATATGGTGGCCAAATAGAGAGAATTCATGGCAAAGTCCATTAGGTTCCACCAGTCATGGACATACTCATTAAAACCTCCATCCCACATCTCCTTGATCTCAGCCCATATAAAACCTATGAGCAAAACACACAAACATACAGACATAAACTTGGAATACAGAATATATTGTTATTGGAAAATATTTAAATTTATTGTATCAGTTTATATAATTGGATATATATATTGGATGATATTGCACTATTAATTGCACATGCTTATTTCCCTTACATTTAGATTAAAATATTAAAACACTTGTAGATTTACTTACGTTTTAATTAATCAGTTGATATTGAATATTTAATTGTGAATACTCTTTTTCCATACATTTACATTTAGATTACCTTTGCCATCATTTAACACTCACTTATAGTAAATATATATATATATATATATATATATTAGGGGTGGGCATAGATTAATTTTTTTAATCTAGATTAATCTAGATTAAATTTTGGAATTAATCTAGATTAATCTAGATTAAAATGGCTAATTTGAATTCTGCTGAAGGCATTCAGAATATGTGTGCTACCCAAATAATGACTAAACATGTTACACCGTACTTTTATTTTGACAGGTTGCCGTGAAGTTTCTGTGTATACAGTATGACATGATGCGAGTTTTCTCAAATGAAACGGTATAAGTGACACTCACAGCAGTTTTGGAGATTGAGTTTATCTGTTCATGTGAGATGCAAATGCCAAAAATTACCGGGAGCGTCACGTGTGTTTCAGTATGCGTGTAGTAAAAGCGCGTCTTCACCATTCATAGTATGA
>NC_133366.1:45045636-45100632 GCF_049309525.1 Garra rufa | reverse complement strand
GAATAACATAAAGGTTAATAGTAAAAGACAGAATTTTCATTTTAGGGGGTACTGTCCCTTTAATCACTAAAAAAACTTTTATGTTTTTTTTTCTCATGTGAAAGCTTTGAAATTCCAGTCTTCTTCTACTTTCATTATATTAAAATAAATAAATACAAAAACCGGTCCACAGAAGAAAATCAGTTTGCAACAACACAACAACGATTAAATTATGACAAAGTATTCATTTTAAGGTGAACTATTGCTTTAATGATGCAAAAAGTATCTCTATTATCAATCATTCTGGAGGAGGATAAATAGAGAAAAGCTTCTTCGGAGTGTAAACAAAGCTAATTACCAGTTTAGTGCCTTGCTGTAGGAGACTTGCTTGCAAGAGAGCGTCCTCAGAAACATCTGCTTTGAAATGAAGCGAGCCAAGAACTGACTCGCCTCATATTTCATAGCACATTTGTGATAAGTTATCTAGTGGCTGTAATGGAAAATGCTGCGTGGGATGACAACACGGCATGATAGATGAGTAACAACTCTTTCTGCGATTTAAAAGTTTCCATTGTTGAGAGTTCCTGTACAGTCGCAAGCCTTAGAAACCAACAGTGCGCCATCCACAGTTAATCACTGGTTTCCCACAATCCCTCTCTCAACCTTATTGCATATATCACAAAAGGTCCCGTAGGAAAAGACAATCAACCTCCACTTAATGAAGTAAGCTAATAGAAGCACCTCAACCCCAGGGAGGGGGCATGGAAAAGGGGAAAAAGGACACAAGAGTGAACCTAACAAAGAGCTTTGGGAAAGGAGATAGGACAGTAATTTCCTTCAGGTTTATTTTATAATGAACCGTTTGTGAAGCTGGGTCATTTCCCTTTGCCTGACTTGTTGGTATTTCTTCCATGGTGTGAGGGAAACGCTACAGCAATGAGCTAAATCCCTTCTTCATCCATCAATATGAACACTAACCTTCAGGCGGCCCTTTAGCTAACAACACCATTCCTCAACCTGCCCACGAAATGAGACTGATAACATCCCAGCCAGCATGCACCGCTACAGAGTGTAGTAATGACTTACAACACGTGGCTCGCAAGTAAATAAATGGCGTCTTGCATTCTGACCTGTGAGAATGGTTTGGATGGCGTTTGTATGTACCTCAACACTGCATGGAAGATAAATGAAACTGGAGCATTGTAAAGATGGATGAGTTTGCTGTAGTAGTTTGCTAGACTTTGAAATGAATGAAGTGAATGAAACTCACTTCCATGCAGTCCTGTGGAGTGACTAACTAAAGCAGTGATGCTAGTAAACTAACTTCATTTTTCAGTACGGTGACAGAAGCTCAGCTACATATCTATGAAGCTTACTTTACCAATGAGTAACAGTTTGTTGACAGATAATGACTGAATGAAAGGAAGCATGTTGTTCTTTTAGTTTGGCAAGGAGTCAAAACAAAAGTGCATTGAAGATCAGTCTAATTTGTGCACATAGCACTATCCACAATTTATGGATGTGGATAACTGAATAATGTCCAAACACAATAAAAATGACGTCAAAAGAGAGTAGCCTATTGAAAATGACCAGCAACAGTTTTTTATGAAAGCTTACTTACAGAAGTTAATGGAGGCTAACAGGAGAAAAAATAGATGTGCTTTGTTTTCAATTGTGTTGAAAATGTGTATGGTACTGAAAAACCATTTCTCAAATCTCAGTACAAAGAGTTCCACTTAGAGGTAGGTAAAGGTTTGCTTTGTTAAAGCTAGTAAACAGAAATTATGGCTTAATTTATAAATAAATTTGTCTTAAGAAGACATTTCTTAATTATGGCCCACAGAACTGTAAAAACCTGTGAAAGACAAACAAGCAGTGGCTCAGAGAACCTGGTTGGTTTTAGTTTATACTGTTATATTTTAGTATACACTGTATAGTGTACCAAAAGTCCAGCACTACAAGATCTTAAAGGTATAGTTCACCCAAAAATGTCTAAAATGTCATTTGAAACCCGTAAGACCTTCATTCATCTTCGAAATTAAGATATTTCTGATTTCTTTTTGACCCTGCATGCAAATAAAACAAAAATAATGGATTTATACAACAATTTCTTATCTTGTAGTAAAAAAAGTATTCTCGGAGCTTCTGGAAATTATATTTGAACCACTGATGTCACATGGACTATTTTATCAATGTCCTTACTACCTTTCTGGGCTTTGAACTTGTCAGTTGCATTGCTGTCTATGCAGGGTCAGAAAGCTCTCACATTTCATCAAAAATATCTTAAAGGAGAAGCTCCACTTCCAGAACAAAAATTTACAGATAATTTACTCACCCCTTGTCATCCAAGATGTTCATGGCTTTCTTTCTTTAGTCATAAAAAGGCAAATATTTCAGGATTTTTCTCCATATAGTGGACTTCAATTCAGTTTGAACTTCCAAAATGCAGTTTAAATGCAGCTTCAAAGGGCTCTAAACGATTCCAGCCAAAGAATAAGGGTCTTATTAAAATCTACAATTTATATACTTTTTTACCTCAAATTCTTATCTTGTCTAGCTCTGTGTGAACTTTGTGGATTCCAGGTCAATGAATATCATCCTACATCGCTGCAGAAGTACCGACTCAGTGTTTACAAAGTGAACAGCGATGTAGGACGATTTTGAAGTTGGCAGAGAAAATGAGATGGCAGTTTTTCGACATACCCTTGAACTGTTTTGAACCGAAATACACAGAGTACATGCAGAGCTAGACAAGATGAGCATTTAAGGTTAAAAAGTATATACATTTACTTTTTTTTTTTTTTTAACCAATCGTTTCACTAGATAAGACCCTTCTTCCTTGGCTGCATTTTGCATTTTGGAAGTTTAAACTCACAGGCACCATAGAAGTCTATTATATAGAGAACATTCCAGAAATGTTTTACTCAAAAAACATCATTTCTTTACAACTGAAGAAAGAAATACATGAACATCTTGGATGACAAGTCTGTAAATTTTTGTTCTGGAAGTGAACTTCTTTAATTTGTGTTTCGAAGATGAACAAAGGTCTTGCGCGTTTGGAATGACATGAGGGTGAGTAATTAATAACAGAATTTTCATTTTTGCGTGAACTATCCCTTTAAACTACCTTTAAGAACATAATTTGACAAACAATCAGTACTATATGAAGGTGCCAAATGCAGTGCTTTATAAGCCAATATTGCAATAATATCCACTTTAATCAATTCAATTATAGTGTTTTAGAATGAATGTGCTAAATAAATGAATAAAGTATTGACTTATAATTGAAATCCTATAGTTGCTAATCCACCCATTGGCATAAAGATGGTGAACAGTTACAAAAAAATCGGATGAATCAACACTATTAGTTAGGTTCACATTGAGCGACCTTTATGAGACAGGTCAGGAGGTGAACAGAAGGACAGGTTATGGGGTAATCTGTTGTTCTTCTGTCTTGTTTGACAGAAAGCGATTACAGAACAACAGATGTCCTGTTCATGTTCTGGTTGCTAGGGAGCAGTATGCTAATAAGGATTGATCTCCAGCTCTGATAATGCAAAGAGTTTAGGCTGGCTCACTCTTGAAGAGTCACTGACTCTAATGCAGAGTCAAAGAATACATTAACTTCCCCTAATGTTGTGCACATCTGGTCTGCTCGATGTGCATCTGACCTGCATCACAGACTGCAAGTGTCTCCGACACTATCTGGATGCAGAAGTCATGTTTAAAAATGTATTAATTCATGAGATATAAAATTATACAAAATATGAAAGTGGCATCTGCAAACAAATTATGTGAGGTTTTCTCACAGCCAACTTTACTTTTCTGACTCATTATTGGTCACAAGGTGATTTTTAGTCTTTATATGAAGTGTTGCACAAGTGTGCAACAGGTGTAACACATCACATTAATTATGAACATGTTTTACTCAACCTGATCTCATGACAAAAACTTATCTGTTTGGTTTTGTATGTGTCACTGCAGTTCTAACTTGAAATGTTCATTGAGCACTCTAATGCTTCATGACGTTTTAAAATAACGTACCATCTGCACTACACCTAAACCTACCCGACAGTATGAACAAATGCGAATGTGACATAAAAACGCAATCGCAAGCATGCCATTTTAGCT
The DNA here is from genome assembly GCF_049309525.1 of Garra rufa. Classification (NCBI taxonomy): domain Eukaryota; kingdom Metazoa; phylum Chordata; class Actinopteri; order Cypriniformes; family Cyprinidae; genus Garra; species Garra rufa. The sequence goes on along the minus strand of NC_133366.1, from coordinate 45,096,522 downwards.
TTTATTTTATTTTTTTATCTCTCATCATTCAGCTCTTTCAGGGTGAGCCATGTTTTTCACAGGATTCATACCCAAAGATTTCACATCTTTAGTCTAATTCCAATGCTGGCTGAGCTACTGAGCAAGCTTGTTACGTCCGGAAAGCGAAACATATGGAGCTGTAATCATAACTGTGCACGAAAATGAAAGTGTTCGCTGTTTTACCACCTCTAGTGTTTATTTCTGTTGGAAACTGCAGTGATATGTACTTATTAGTACGTATTTCAAAAAGTATTGTGAAAAAGTTCCCACAGCTACGTTTTTGTCATGAGATCAGGTAGTTTTTTTAATCCCCAAAAACACTAAACAGTCTCAATTATCAAGCCGTTTTGATTTTCTGAGTAGTATGACATCATACTGCTTAGGCCCCGCCCATGTCTGCTGACAGACTGTCCCATATTAGCATAATTCAGCCTTTAGCCAGTTGTACACTGTCTGCTACACAACGTATGGAAGCCTGTAAGCTTTAAACTTCCCGTTCTTCCTTAAAAGATTCCCGCTGCAAGCCTGCAAATACATGACGGCTTGTGAAATTGAACATTTGTCTTTTTGTTTTGCAGAATTTTAATGAAGTGAGAAAGCCTGTCGTACTTTTTATTGGCATATTAAAAAGAATATATATAACATTATACATAACTTAATCATTTACACAAATACATGTGGTAAAAAGCTATAAAATAATATGAAAATGTTGTCTATCATAAATGAAATAAAGTTTTAAAGTGTTTTGTTTGTGCATTTGTTTGTGATGTTATTGAGCTTTGGCTGCTGCTGTCTCGCTCTTTATAACCTGCTGGGACTATCAGTTGAGCAGCAAGAACACAGCGCATCTCAATTCTCACAAAGATGCGTTCTGTGTTCTCGCGTCCTTCCGAGTTCGTTTTTTCAAGGAAGCCTGGCAAGACCAGTCTCCATGAGAACACAAGTCTGTTCTTTGTGTTCTTGGAATTGAGAAACAGCCTATGTCTCGTAAGCAATGCAGGTGTTTTGTAGTTGGATATAAAAGTGAACATAAGCCATTTTCACACTGTAAGCATTAGCGGTGAGTGAGCAGCCATTGTTGTGATGCTGTAAAACAGTTCCAGTGTGAATACTCTTGCGAGTGTGCAGCTGGAGTGACAATGAAGTCACATTGAAGTGAAGCTGATGCGAAGCTCAAGCTTGCTGTGTGAAACAAGCATAAGATTCTTCATTTTCTCCTGACATCAGAGCCACTTTGGACGCATTAGTTTTGTTTTTGATGGTAATGTGTCACTAAATACACAAAAAAAACGAAAGAAAGGGATGGGCTGAACAGAACTCCTTAACATTTAAAGAGACATGCACCGAAATGGCTCGCTGTGAACAGAGCTGTTTTTGACAAGGTAAAAAGGGTGTTGTTTTACATGACCATTGAGGAATTTTAACCAAAGTATTGTACAGACATTTCATACAGACCGTAAAAAACTATACCAACTTGTCGAAAATGAGCATCCGATGTCCCCTCTAACATCCATAAAACCTTTCCATTGGACAAAAGATTCTTTATAATATGTTCTTCACACTTAGCGTTTCACTGGATGATTCTTTGGGGAACTCTGAATGGTTCTTCTATGGCATTATAGTGAAAACACCCATTTAGGACCTTTATTTTGAAGTGTATATTCTAAAATATTAAGTATGATATACATTCTTTACAGTTTGTGTGATGATTTTTAAATATCAATTGAATTTTGATAGTTCATGCTCTCTTTTATGCTCTCAGCAGCCAGTAATTTACTACACGGACAAATCACTCATTCCTATTATAGTGGGTCACATTTTCCTTACATAGAATTGTCCAATTTCATTGGACCAAAATAGTATTTTCTCCTTTCAAAAATTGATAATCCTATTTATTTTCCAACTGTAACTATGATATACAGTAAATGTATTATCTGCATTTAGTGTTGTTTTCTCGTCCTTGACTCTGCATTAGTCCTGACCTGTGTCCCGTTTTGAGAACCACTGCAATGAATACTGCAGCCACCAACCAACATCTTAATGTTTTCTTCACTGCAACCTCAGAAGATTACAGAAAAACTGCAGAAGTGCACTGTGATCAGCTGCTTTTTTATGTCTGCCAAATTAAGTTGCCACTGGTGATCTAGCCGTTCCCTAAACCCCACACACAGCACCTCCTAAATCTTTTAAAATGGCTCTTTTCTAGGAAATTGTCTCTTTAAGGGTACAATGCTTCCCAAATCCCTTTGAAACCGTCTGCTGTAAAAAGGCTTTGCGCATCAAAGTTTCTCAATATGAGCTGGTGGACTAAATTGCATATCTGGCAATAAAGCAGGAGGTGAATCAAAACTCACACCGAAGTACAAAAGAGTGAGAGAAAGAGAGAGAGGGGGAGAGAAGGGATGGTGTTTTGTTTTCATCCTCAGTGCAATACAACAATAGCTTATATTCAGATCTGTGAAAAATGGTCATTAAAATCTCATTATGCACACTGAAAAGCTGTCTTGAGGCTTATGGCAAATATTAGGGTCTAAATAAATCTTGATATCCATGAAATGTGCATGATTTCGTCATACAGAAAGAAACAATGAACCATATGACATACATAGAAAGGACTAAAGGTTATTCAGGTGCATAAGCACTCCCTTTAGATTACCAAAGAAGAACTATTTAGCTGCCACTTTGACTTTATTTGAGTAATGGAACTTGCAGACCTGACAAGGCAGTGGGTACAGGCTACGGGCTACTTTAAATCACATTAGTATGAGTTATCGGCATGTCAGTGGCATCTACTCGAATCATGGTCTGAAAAGACAGTTTCTCATTAAGTTCCTCAAAGTCAGAAGACAATGTGAAAAAAGTGATCTACAGTAAGGTAAGCTATTACATAACAGACTGTGTGCATCTCATCTGATGTTTATTATTGTGATGGCAGATCTTTACTGAAAAGTAGACTTTGAGCATGTGAAATTTCTTCAGACACTGCAATAGTCATGATATGACATCACAGTCTGAAGCGTTTTATAAAAACATAAAATCAACACATAAATAATAATGAATCCAGATCCATTAAAAACATGCAATCTATTCCACTTTCCTGCAACACTGCTGTTTTTTTAAAAAAATATTTCAGCTATGAGGCCTTACTATGACATATCAGTCTTCTATTGGTCACACAATTTCACATGATGCAAAATCAGGTTAGAGCTCACCAAAGTTGAATGCAAAACATCTTTGCCTTTCCGCTCTCCCACATTTGCTTACAATTATTGTGCCTTTAGCCCCAACAGCAGGAACTATTTTTAATCCAAATACCATTATTTAACATTTTTTTTAGTTATTAAAAAACTGTTAATTAAATTACCAGAAAATCAATAACAAGACCTTTGTTTCAAAATATATTCTGTAATTTAATTGTTTTTAATCTTACATCTACAACATAAAAAAATCTAATATTAGATCAAATTAGCACAAATTCAACTTAACAACAAAGAATAAGTAAAATTCCCACATGCATAGTGAAATGTGGATGTAATATTATATTATATTATATTATATTATATTATATTATATTATATTATATTATATTATATTAGAAGCAAGTGCTTATTTAAACTGTCATGATTTATTTTCTACCAACTTTTACTAAACTCTAAAAAATGCAAAGTAAATTTTTTTTTTTTTAACCAAAAGCTGGGTTCAGCTTGTTGGGTCATTTTATTGGGTTGTTTTTAATATCTTTACCCAGGTGCTGGGTACTTTTTCTGCAAACTAAAAAATGCTGGGTTATTTTTTTAACCCAAATGCTGGGTTTAGTTGTTGGGTCATTTTATTGGGTTATTAAGTGCTGGTAGTTTTTCTGTAACTAAGCTGTTGGGTCATTTTTTAATGCTGGCTTATGTTTTTTTACCCAACCACTGGGTTGAGACCATCCCAAATGAGTCAGAGCGGGCTTTTTGTGTCCTCTATCACCAGTTGTATCGTGTACTAAGACCGGTGGAAATGCAAAGCTGCGAGTTTCTAGGCTGATAAGATTAGGAACTACACTTCCATTCCGGCGTAATAGTCAAGGAAGTTTGCTGCAGTAATATGGACGCAGCAGGCGGAGTATTATCAGAAATGAGTTCCCAGCTAGTTTAGCATTTGCACATGTGCTGTGTGGTATTACTGCTCCTGCTTCAGCCTTATTACGGCAGCAAACTTCCTTGACTATTACGCCGGAATGGGAGTGTAGTTCCTAATCTTATCAGCCTAGAAAATTGAAGCTTTGCATTTCCACCGGTCTTAGTACACGATATAACTACAGAAGAGTCAAGTTCTAAATAAGACAAATATCGAAACTTGTTGGTCATTTTTGAATGTGATGCTATCGGTCTCACAGGATTCAATGATCTATGCTAAGCTATGCTAAAAGTGATATCGCCAGAACAGGAGAACGACTGAATGGATTTCAAAACGGTAAAACTCAATTTATTAACTCGGGGGGAGTTGGAGAATGAGCCTTTTTCCAAAAAAAAGTGTTCCTTTAACCCAGCATTTTTTAGAGTGCAATAACTTTTTTGTTGTTTTTGATCAAATTTTAGAGTTAGCTTAGTTTCAATACTAAGAGCTAGTTTAGAGGACATCAGTTATGTAAAAACCTACGCTTCTAATCCTCCGCTCCCCACCATGCGGTTCTCCTTCAACCTCCACTAATAAGCGTTCAGCTTGCTCAATTTCATTTTGCACAGTTTGGGTCAGATGTGATTTAAATGCTAATTCATTTAGCCTCTCCAGTTCCCCCAGCTGCATTGTTGCTGCAGTGCCACTGCAATTCTGTAGAGCCCAGGCAGTGCTCCAAACAACAGATCACGAACGCTGTAGCAGAATGTCATTCTCCCTTTAGCTGAGCATGAGCAACCCGATAGATAATGCACCACTGGCTCTAGGATGTGTCGTGTGCCACTCCTGCCAAACTTCACAAATCATGATGTCACTTTTTACTTGCTTTGCACAACAGGGGAGTAAATAATAATTTTTACATTGTTGCACAACATGCTGTATGTAACTGTAATTCATCATATGCACTCTAGTTGATTATTATAATTAAAAGAGAATAGATGTTAAAGGAAAAGTGACCCTGGACCACAAATCCAGTCATAAGTCACACGGGCATATTTGTAGCAATAGCCAACCATACATTGTTTGGGTCACAATTATAGATTTTTCTTTTATGTCAAAAACCATTGGGATATTAAGTAAAGATCATGTTCCATAAAGATATTTTGTACATTTCCTTCCATAAATGTATGAAAACTTAATTTTTGATTAGTATTATGCATTGCTAAGAACTTCATTTGGACAACTTTAATTGCGATTTTCTCAATATTTTGATTTTTTGGCACTTGAGATTCCAGATTTTCTAATAGTTGTATCTCAGCCAAATATTGTCCTATCCTAATAAACCATACATCTTATCCCCATACACCAAAGCTTATTTTTTTCAGCTTTCAGATGAGGTGTAAATCTCAATTTTTTTAAAAATTGACCCTAATAAGATTAGCCAAGCCAAGCACTACAAAGGGAAAATGAGGAGCTAAGGATGGCATGGAACATCAGACCAACTGCAACAATGAGTTAAAGGAAGTCATTTTAAGATGATTTTAGTCAAAATGACAGGTTTTCAACATAAATCAATATGGTGAACAGAAAGTATGCCATCTATGGTATAATTGGTATATATGTTGTCAGCATGACCCAAGGAATAATGGGAGGCCAATTTTTATTATAATAGGTTAATGCAATCTACAGTTATTAGCGTATTTGGAGATGTCATATTTAATAGTTAATTAATGGTTTATTACACTTGACCAATAGGTGGCCCTGTTACCAAATTGATGTAGTTTGATCAGTGTGAGGTGACAATGCCACATACAAAATTTGGTGCAAATATATAAGTTTGGTCTCAATATGACAAACCGTTGCGGAGATATAGCCTCACATCCATTTTCGCTGGCTTTTCATGGAATTTATTTGCACATTATTCGAGAACGGTTTGACAGATTTTTTTAAAGGAAAGGAAAGGAAATGAATTCCATGTTTTTTTGCCAGCATGGTCTGAAGATTACCTGAGCCAAATTTGGTGAAAATCAGACAAACCGTCTAGGACGAGTTCAAAAAAGTAGGATTTTCAAACAATTAAAAATAGAAAAAAATAAATAAACCTTAAGACACGGCATGAGTCAAGGATTCAGAAAAAAAAAGAGCTAGAGCCTCTAAACTGGCTATGGTGACATTTCAGACTGTCCTCTATCAGTGTGCCAAATTTCACAACTTTCCTGCAAGCGGTTCTATGGGCTGCCATAGACTCAAGAGCAGAAGAAGAAGAAGAACGCTAATGGATACAATAGGTGCTATCGCACCTTTGGTGCTTGGCCCCTAACTATAAACTATAGACTTATTGAAATTAAATCTGCAAAAAAAAAAAAAAAAAAATCTGCAAAAAAAAAATCTGCAAAAAAAAAAAAAAAAAAATTACTAAAACTAAAAAAAGCAAAATTTGTGATTAGTAAAATGCAATTAATTGTTCAGTTCTTATAGACATTGCTAAAAGCCAGTGAATTCTAATTATGATTTCATTCATCTTTAAAGAGCTAAGTTCACAGATTGTGCTGAAATATAAGCAAGAAATGATTAAGAACAATAATAATAGTCAAGTTCTACTAACCAAGCTCTACTAAACTCCAGTTTAACACATCAGCAGTAAAATCCCAGTGCTGTACAGTATGACAACCTGACTTAGAGCAAACAAGCTGTAAACACTTCCTCTGATTTCCTAAGTGAAGAATCATCTGGACGTGTTCTCCAGGGCACAATCCACCAGCGAGAACTTCTACAACCTGTACACTCACTCACCAGCAAACCCACAGAACAGATAAAAATAACCGCTGCCAGTGATAGAGTACGGACGAGAGGGAGAGATTATGAGATGGAGGCGGAGGCCAGCGAAAAAGTGAGAGATGCAGAAATGCAAGTGTAAGACTCTGGAGTGAAGACTAATCGCTCCCTGCTTTCTCCACTGAGATCTTCTGTCCCTGTTTGTACTGCAGCAGCGGAAAAGAAACAATATGGGGAGGAGGAGGAGGAGGACGTGGAAGGGATAGCTGAGGAAAAAAATTAAGCCAAAGAGCATCTTGATGAGACAGAATAAGAGTAGGATGGAGAGCAAATGTAAAAAGGTGGAAAGGGACTGTGGGTGATGCAGGATATAAAGCGCTATTGAGTTAGGACAACTCTTGGCAGATGTCATGGCCGCTGTCCTCGCAGGTCTGAAAAATGCTGTTTCAGGAGTATATAAATAGGCATCGTGCCACTCTAGTAAGCTGTGCCCGCTGGCATGTTCCACTGCCAAAATGACATGGCACAAGGTCCCAATGTTCCTCTGTACAATCTGTAAACACAGCTTTTATACTCTGAATTGACCTGTGAACAATGCTAATGTATAATTCAGCCATTTACATCATGAAATCCCTCATTATTTAAAGGTGCCATAGAATGCATTGAAACAATATTTTAAATTGTTCTCTGATATCTACATAGAAGGTATATGGCATAGGAAAGGGCAAAGAAAATCCAGAATTTTTTTTTTTTTACAAAAAAACAGGTCTATTTACAGGTCTATTTACAACCCTAGAATTTGTCCCTAGAATGAAATGGTCTGTTATTGGCTTATTTGGCATCTTGTGAATATTAATGTGAGCTCTGCTCTGATTGGCTGTTTCACAGAGGTGCTCATCTCAATAGCTTGCACATGGAGGAAATATTTATTTAAAGGTCCCATATTGTCAAAATTGAAATTTCCTGGCTTTTTTCATGATAACTGAGGTCTAGGGGCTATGTAACTACCAAATGAGTTTCAAAACAGTCAATCCACAGTAAACTGCACACAGCCTGCTAAAAGTAGCTGTTCATTTTCACGAGCCACTGTGACTTCCGCAAAGATGTGACATCCGATCTACTCAGTCACCGCCTTCAGTCACCACCCCGAGCACCAATCACGTCCCACCCTCCTTTTGTCAAACCCAGACAATATCGTGTCCATAACATTGCTAAGCAACAACAACACGAAAACAAGTCGAGAAAACGTACTCGGTTACTGACGTAACCTCGGTTCTCTCTAGAGAATATTGTGTTATCCATGTTATGCAGCGCTTACGCGGCTTGGCGGCGGCGAAAGCGCGGCGGAGCAGGTTTGACGTCTGACGAAATGGAAATCCTCTTCCTCTACATGGCCCCCTCGTCAGCGGCGTCGATTGAAGCGGTGGCAGACAGCGGCCGCTTTACGTCCGGAACAGAGGCTGACGAGGTCGATGAAGCAGGCGGGCGAACTGGCGAGCTTTGTCGCCTGGGGGAAGGATCCGGGGCCCGCTGGGCACGGCGCTTTTTACGGCGCTACACCGCGGCGGGCGGGGGAGCAGTCTCAGTGAAGAGTGCAAGGCAAGTCCTCAGAGTCGCCATTGGCATCTGCACGAGCCGTATGAAGGCATCTTTAAAAAGACGCTTTGCTCTTTTTAGAGAAACAGTGTGTATCGCAGCGGCGACACACACTGTAGATTATAAAGGATATAGGCGCCGGAAAGCGCAGCAGGAAGGCACGGAAGGCGGCGTGGCCAGCAGCTTCAGTGGCTCGTCCCGCTGAGATGCTTGCAGTCGACGGCGGCGGCTTCTTCTCCGGCTCCAGCGATGCGTGTGCTTCGCTTGAAGGATGAAAAATCAGATAATAGCTGCCTATGAGCGATATTTATAGGTCTAGACCACGCCCTTTTAGGCGGGAAGCTACGAAAAGGGCGCGAAGCGACGCAAAGGGCGCGAAATGCCCCCACTGGATCTGGCGTCGCGTCAGGCCTCGCTCTAATAGGCTGCTGCAGTTGCCGCAGAGCAGCCAATGGGCGCGCAAGCTGTTTCGCCTATGTCTGTATGCTGCTGCAACGCGCTTTACATTATTTCAAAATTAAGGATAATTTTTGGCTTCAATATCTCGCAGAAAAGGATTTTACCCCCTAGCGTAAGATACTTCTTACGCAGTACGAGAGACCTCTCGTAAGAGAACCCTGTTCAGTCGATAGATGCCGAAACTACATCATTGCACAGGCTTCAGAACAACATGAATATAAGAGACCAGTGGCACGTCAACTTCAGCCTCTTTCACACAGCGATTCCGGTAAATACACAGATAATGTGTCCCATGATTTGTTCCGGAGTTGTTTAATTTGGTTCATTCACAGCTGTTTTCCGGAATCTGTGCGTGCTTTACACACAACCCATAAAGACATGTGACGTTTGGATGTGAGATGTAATGCGACGCGTACGTTTCACTAAACTGAAACTAACCTGAACAAACTGTGCTTCAGCGCTGATAGTGAGGAGCTCCCTGATCGCTGCTTCATTCCACTTTGCACGTATTTTTTCGTCGTGAAGAGTCGCATGATAACGTGCATCACTACAACACTGCCTTTATGGTTCTGGCTTTTGTTCACATAGCGCTCGTTTCCGTAATTTTCCAGAATCAGCGCGCATTGTGAAAGGGGCTTCACTAAAGCAACAGTTATGTAGCTTACTGCATTCGGTGTTTGAAAAAGAAAAACATTAATGATCATCCTGAAATATCCTGTTGAGTATCAGCAGGCTAGGCTCTCTCTATGGCTCTGGGCTCGGCTAAAGCATACATGACTGTAGTTAACTGTGGTTGGCCTGGCTGTGCGTCATTCAGAAAACAACAGGCCAATCAGAAGAGAGGCTCATGAATATTAATTAGATGGGCCAAAATCGACCTGTTTTTGACAGAGCTCCTAAAAAAGGAGCTGTAAAAATGTATTGAGATGGATTTTGGCACTTATACCGCAAATATATATTCTTAAGGACATCAACAACTAAAATAAACCTCCAGAAATGTGTACAATATGGGACCTTTAATTACGGAGCTCTAGCCGCTTTTAATATGCGGTTTGTTGAATCTGCCATTTTGAATCTACGACATTTTGCTCTCACTATAGTAATTGCATGCGCTCTGTGTAACGTTATACTACAGCGACACAAGGACTTACCGCACAAGTTTTGATGCTTTAGTGATGCTCAGGATCTGTTAATCATTCGTCATTATCAGCGTAGTCATCTCTCTCCGATTACGTGGTAAGTGAAATCTAACTGCAGTGTAACAGTATGTAAATCTGTACTGCAATGTACAGGCTACCGCTAGCATTAAGCTAACCATGTCCCTTCAGTGGCTCGCGTTATTTTACTGATGTACTGACGTTACTGGTGATTGGCCGATGCAAATGTTGGGGGCGTAACTATTAACGACCGGGACTATTTCGTAATAGTCGGTGTTATGTTGGAATTGACCTATTTTTCGGTGGTCTTTTGCAAACACCAGATTTATATAAGAAGGAGGAAATGGTGGTGTTTGAGACTCATGGTATGTCATGTTCACGTACTGAACTGTTATTATTCAACTATGCCAAGGTAAACACAGTTTTCCATTCTATGGCACCTTTAATCACAAAGCGAGATCGAGCTAAGCACAATAAATGTTTCACTGCAAAATCAAAGTATAATTGAAGTCGAAGTTGAGTTGAGTTGAATTTTTCGATTAATCACAACAGCACATGAGAAAAGGGCACAGATTGTTAATTGTAAAAACTTTTAGGTCCAAATCATTCAGGTGATGCAGTAGTGCTTGCTGAGGTGTGAAGCGGTTTAAACGATACACAAGCATTCGTAGGATTTGTTTAACACTAGGAGGCAAGTAAGTTGAAAGATATAATTAATGCTTTGCTGAAACTGATGATGCAGAATATGCATGAATGTCACAACAGCACACATCAGATCCAGAGAAAATTAGAGAATCTTCTGAATTAATCAAACTGTGCAGTCACCCGGTTTCTATAGCAGTGTTCACTGCCTTGGACACAAGGTTTAATGGCATTTTTAGTTTTATTTTGTCATCATATCAAAACATATTTTCTTAAAGGGTTAGTTCGCCCAAAAATTAAAATTCTGTTATTAATTACCAAAGTCCCTTTCAAGGAAAGTCTGTTCCATCGGCGGCCATATTTGCAACGCCTCCGGGCAGCTCATACTTTGGCAAGTAAGACATGTTCCTGGATCCACAAATATACAGACTTACCCAATCCCATAATTTAACCATAAAAAAAACAATTTATTGCTAAAATCAGAGGGAAATGACAGCTGATTTTTTTTTTTTGAATATTTTATTTTAGCTTTTGAACTGTTACATAAACAAAAGAAAACGAACAAAAATCTTACACAGCTTATTGCACAAATAGGACAGAGATTAGTCCATACAAAAAAAAAAAAAAAAAAAAAAAAAAAATAAATAAATGGGAAATGACAGCTGATTAACATAGGTGTAATAGCACCAAACTCTGATCGTAAGCCTAAAAACTGACATTTCCTGAAAAGTTATCCCTGAATTCTCATTGGTTGATTGGAATGTTGTTCCAGGATCAACAAGGTTGTTAAAAAAATGCTCGCTAAACTCTCAATTAAATTACATATTTCGAACCAGCAACAAAATCTGAAATGAACTGCTCCGTTAATGTTCTTTATTATGCTCAAATAGCATTAAAACGCTTATTGTCAGTGTGCAAATGTGCAGTCATAAGCGTGTTATAACAAGTTTTTCTCTTCTATGTCAGTCTTCGACATGTTCACAAGAGAAAAATTGTTGAACAAAGTTGTTATTTTTGTTTTCTTTGGGCAGAAAAAGTAGCTTTATAACATTACAGAAGAACTACAGATGGCACATGGACTATTTTAACATTGTCCTTACTGTATTTTCCTTAAACGTTTCAGTTGCATTGATGTCTAGGGTCAGAAAGCTCTCGGATTTCATAAAAATATCTTAATTTGTGTTCTGAAGATAAACTAAGGTCTTACGGGTTTGGAACAACAAGAGGGTGAGTAATTAATGACTGAATTTTTCATTTTTGGGTGAACTATCCATTTAAGATCCTAACTTATCTCTTATCTTACAACAGATGTACAATACTCACATGCTGCAGATGTATACTACTGCTCAAAAGTTTGAGGTCATTAAGGTTTTTGTTCAGCAAAATTGATTATAAGTGATAGGAAAGAAATGTGGTTCTTTTGATCTTTCATCATGCAATCCTGAAAAAAAAGCATCACGGTTTCCATAAAAAATACTAATCAGTACAACTGTTTTTCATACTGATGATGTAAGAAATGGTTCTTGAGCAGCAAATCAACATATTAAAATGATTTCTTAAGTACTACGTGATAATGAAGACTGGAATAATGCTATTTTAACACTGTCTATGATCACCATGGGGTATTTGGCTGTAGCTACTTAGCATACACAGTCGAAGTCAAAAGTTTACATACACCTTGCAGAATCTGCAACATGTTAAATATTTCAACAAAATAAGAGGGATCATGTAAAATGCATGATATTTTTCATTTAGCACTGACCTAAGTAAGATACTTCACATAAAAGACATTTACATATAGTCCACAAGAGAAAATAATAGTTAAATTTATATAAATTACCCCATTCAAAAGTTTACATACTTTTGATTCTTAATACTGTGTTGTTAACTGAATGATCCATGGCTGTGTTTTTTGTTTAGTGATAGTTTAGTTTAGGCAGTTAGAGAGTAACTGTTAGAGAGTCGGACTTGTAACCCAAGGGATGCGGGTTCGAATCTCAGGTCCGGCAGGTGAGACTGAGGTGAGACCCTTGACCAAGGCACCTAACCCCCAACTGCTCCCCGGGCACCGCAATATGGCAGCCCACTGCTCCGGGGGTGTGTGCACTTGGATGACAGCTATGGCCTAATGGTGAGAGAGTTGGGCTTGTAACCCAAAGGTTGCCTGTTCGATTTCCACACCGGCAGGAATTGAAGGTGGGGATTGTGAATGAATAGTGCTCTTTCCACCTTCAACACCATGACTGAAGTGCCCTTGAGCAAGGCACTGAACCCCCAGTTGCTCCCATGGCGCTGAAGCAATGGCTGCCCACTGCTCCGGTGTGTGTTTGTGTGTGTATGTTTGTTCACTTCTCACTGCTGTGTGTGTGCACTTGGATGGGTTAAATGCAGAGGACCAATTTCGAGTATGGGTCACCATACTTGACAATATGTCACGACTTTCACTTTCTTTCATAAGTCCTTTGTTTGTCCTGAACAGTTAAACAGCTTGATATTCTTCAGAAAAATCCTTTAGGTACCACAAATACTTTGGTTTTTCAGCATTTTTGTGTATTTGAATGTATTTAATGACTGTATAATTTTGAGATCCATCTTTTTACACTGAGGACAACTGAGGGACTCATATGTTACTCAACTATTACAGAAGGTTCAAATGCTCACTGATGCTAAAGAAGGAAAAAATATGCATTAAGAGCCAGGGATGTAAACTTTTGTACATGTGTACAATTTTCTTATTTTTTTAATATATATATTAAAGTCTGCACGCAAGATGGCTGCAACGCCCAAGTCTGCACGCAAGATGGCTGCAACGCCCGAGTCTGCATGCAAGATGGCAGCAACGCCCGAGTCTACACGCAAGGTGGCTGCAACGCCCAAGTCTGCACGCAAGATGGCTGCAATGCCCGAGTCTGCACGCAAGATGGCTGCAACGCCCAAGTCTGCACGCAAAATGGCTGCAATGCCCAAGTCTGCACGCAAGGTGGCTGCAACGCCCGAGTCTGCATGCAAGATGGCCGCCGTTCCTGATTTCCCGAACAAGATGGCGGCCACACCTGAGTTCCCTGTCACAATGGCGGTCGCACCTGAATTCACGGCCAAGTTGGCGGTCAAGCCTGAGTCTCCAGCCTGGATGGAAATTACGAATATTATGGACATGGCGCTCCCATTGGAGTTTACGGCCCCAGTTCTGTCTCCTGAGCCTCCGCTGATTCCGCCCAGTCTTCCTGAGCCTCCGCTGGTTCCACCCAGCCTTTCTGAGCCTCCACTGGTTCCGCCCAGCCTTTCTGAGCCTCCACTGGTTCCGCCCAGCCTTCCAGAGCGGACTCCAGTGTCCGCGCCTCCAGAGCGCCCTCCAGTGTCTGCGCCTCCTTCTAAATCCCTAAATTTCCCCAAGAAAATTTTTTGGGGGGGCCATAGGTCCACAGCCAACGTGGCCAGGCCGCATGAACTGTCTACCCGGCCATGGCCTCCTGATCTCCCTGACCTGCCATGGCCACATGAACTGTCTACCCGGCCATGGCCTCCTGAACTTTCTGACCCGCCATGGCCTCACAAACTTTCTACCCGGCCATGGCCTCCTGATCTCCCTGACCCACCATGGCCTCACGAACTGTCTGTTCGGCCATGGCCTCCTGATCTCCCTGACCCGCCATGGCCACATGAACTGTCTACCCGGCCATGGTCTCCTGATCTCCCTGATCCGACATGGCCTCACGAACTGTCTGTCCGGCCATGGCCTCCTGAACTTTCTGACCCGCCATGGCCTCACGAACTGTCTACCCGGCCATGGTCTCCTGATCTCCCTGATCCGACATGGCCTCACGAACTGTCTACCCGGCCATGGTCTCCTGATCTCCCTGACCCGCCATGGCCTCACGAACTGTCTACCCGGCCATGGTCTCCTGATCTCCCTGACCCGCCATGGCCTCACGAACTGTCTACCCGGCCATGGTCTCCTGATCTCCCTGACCCGCCATGGCCACATGAACTGTCTACCCGGCCATGGCCTCCTGATCTCCCTGACCCACCATGGCCTCACGAACTGTCTGTCCGGCCATGGCCTCCTGATCTCCCTGACCCGCCATGACCTCACGAACTGTCTGTCCGGCCATGGCCTCCTGAACTCCCAGATCCGCCATGGTTCCCTGATCCACCCTGGAAGCTTTCCCAGACTACCACGTTCCTGTCCCGTAGCAGCCTTCAGGGTGCCCACCCTCCCTCCCCGGTAGTATTGTTACGGCGCGAGACGCGCCTACCGGGAGGGGGGTGTAATGTTACATGTATCCTTGTGTTTCTGGTCTTTGTATTTGTCCTGATTTGGTTTCTCCCTTTGTCTCCCCCACTTGTTTTGCTGTAGTTGGTTTGTCCCGCATTATTGTCTCCACCTGTCTGTCATTAGTCTGTCGTTTGCCCCTCTGTGTCATTGTGTCGTCTTAAAGTTAGTTTGCTGGTGTTTTTGTCTGGATTCCCTGTCATTTGTAAATACATTCACTGGATCTACTCCTGTCTCTTCAGTTTGTCACTCTGGCTCATCATCAACCAGCAACTCATAACATGTATATAGTAAGCAGTAAATTAAAAAAACTAACAAACTTACCCACATCGCCAACTATAGTATATAAACACAAACGCAGAGTACTGCAGTGGGTGGAGCTAATAGCTATTCACATGAACAAATACATCCTGTAAACATTTGGTTTAATGGGTTGTTACGGAGAAATCCCTAGTCGCTGTCATAACTTCCTTATGTATTTAAGTTGTTGAGAGCAATCTGCTTGTCACAGAGACACTGGAGTGCTAGTTAATTTATGCAGTCCATGCTATTCTTACCGAGCGAGATGAATAAATGACAAGGAAAGGCTGGCCAGAATAGTGTGTAGAAGCAGACGGGCAGCGGACTGAAACTATAGTTCACACGCAAGCTGCCAGGGATAAGCCTGATGTTACTGTTGCCAGAAAGTTGTCATTTTTTCTTTCTTTTTTTTTTTTTGGCTGGAATAAGCTGTTTTTCTGCCTCTTAGCTTCCTGTTACCTCCTTCCGCTGCTTCATCCTTCCTGCTATGTCCAATTTACAGCCCATATTAATGTTTCATGAGCTATGAACGGGCAAAACAGCACATATGTAACTTTTAACAGTGTATGACAACGTAAGATAAATGTGCACAGGAAGCATGTACTATTAAATGATAAAATTATGTTATGTTATGCCACCACAGGCAGTATACAGAAAGTCAATGTCAGAATCCAATGTGTCTTTAACATCCTGTCTACTAAGATACTGTCATCTAGTGGATTTTCATAGACATACAATTGGTAGCCAACAATCCCTTGTGCAACTAAGTATTTGGTGGAGTGATTAAAATATAGTAAGTACTTTTTTTTTTTTTAAACATCCAAAAAGACTGTTTTTTTATATAATATGTACACTACCAGTCAAAAGTTTTTGAACATTAAAATGTTTTAATATTTTTAAAGAAGTCTCTTCTGCTTACCAAGCCTGCATTTAATTGTTACAAAGTACAGCGGAAATAGTATAATTTTCAAATTTTTTTACTATTTAAAATAACTGTTATCTATTTGAATATATTTTAAAATGTAATTTATTCCTGATTTTAAAGCTGCTTTTTTTAGAATCATTACTTCAGTATTCAGTGTCACATGTTCAAAAGAACAGCATTTATCTGAAATAGAAATCTTTTTTAACATTATAAAAGTCTTTATCATCAATTTAAAGCATCCTTGCTAAATATAAATAATTTCTATAATTTATTTCCCAAAAAATAAATTCATTAATTATACTGACTCCAAGCTTTTGAATAGTATAGTGTATAATGCTACAAAAGCTTTTTATTTCAGATAAATGCTGATCTTTGGATCAACTGTTTTAAACATTGATAATAATAATAATTAAAAATGTTTCTTAAACAGCAAATCAGCATATTAGAATGATTTCTGAGGATCATGTGACACTGAAGACTGGAGTAATGATGCTGAAAATTTTGATCACAGAAATAAATTACATTTTAAATTATATTCAAATATAAAACAGTTTTTTACATAGTAAAAATATTTCAGAATTTTACAGTTTTTGCTGTACTTTGGATCAAATAAATGCAGGCTTGGTGAGCAAAAGAGACTTATATAAAAAACATTAAAAATCTTACTGTTCAAAAACTTTTGACTGGTAGTGTACATATTTTTTGTGTCGGGAAAGTGTAGGAAAAGGTTAAAACTATAAATGTATAATTTATAAATGGTAAAAACATGGTCAAAGGGGGAAATGTAACAACTTAGTGTTTAGTGTTACTATTGTTACCAATTTTTAAAATACATTTTGCTAAATCAAAATTAAGCTGAAATAAAAAATAAATGAAAAATCCATACAAATAAAATGAATGAAAATATGCCATTTGCCTTTGCAAACTAACTGTAATAAGTTAAATACAAGCTAAATAAATGAAGTACACTGAAACAAGCTAAATAAATGAAGTACACTGAAAATATATGTATGTATATATCACTAAAAAATTGCTAGTAAATTTCTCAAATAATTTTTAAAAATGGCAAGCAACTTTAAATTAAATGTAAAATTTTAGCATAGAATAACTGGAAAACTATTTTCTCATACTCAATCATTTTACAGTCTAAAACTAAAATAAAAATTAAAATGGAAATATTTAAATAAAAATAAAAAGTACTGAATTTCCTAAAACTAAAACAAAACAAGCTAAACATAAATATTTAATATCAATAATTAAAATGACAAAAACGCACAACATTAAAAATACAGTACTATAACAGTACATGAATAATTTCCTACAATCTCTCTGTTTTACTATGAATACAAATGCCAAAAAGTAAAAAAAATAAAATAAAATAAATAACACCTCCTGTATCACTATATTTTAACATTTCAATTCTGGTATGTTTAATATGATTCGTTTGACAATTTTGGCTACTGAAAAAATAAAATAAAATAAAATAAAATAAAATAAAATAAAATAAAATAAAATAAAATAAAATAAAATAAAATAAAATAAAATAAAATAAAATAAAATAAAATAAAATAAAATAAAATAAAAAAGCCTCCTGTATCTCTATATTTTACCATTTAATATAAATTAAATATAAAATTTTAGCATGGAATAATTGTTTATCATACTCAGTCATTTTTACAGTCTAAAACTAAAACAAAATGAAAAAGAAAATATTTAAATAAAAATAAAAAGTACTGAATTTTCTAAAACTAAAATGAAATAAGCTAAACATAAATATATAATATAAATAATTAAAATGACAAAAACACACAACACTAAAAATACAGTATAACAGTACATGAATAATTTCCTACAATCTTTCTTATATACTATAAAGACAAATGCCAAAAAGTAAAATAAAATATAAAATAAAATAAAATAAAATAAAATAAAAAATGCCTTCTGTATCTCTACATTTTTTTTTAGAAATTTTAGCATAGAATATTTTTTTTTAAATTTAGAATAAAATAACTAAAAAACTATTTCTCATACTCAATAATTTTTTACAGTCTGAAATAAAAAAAACTAAATTAAAATGAAAATATTTAAATAAAAATAAAAAGTACTGAATTTCCTAAAACTAAAATAAAACAAGCTAAACATAAATATACAATATAAATTTTTAAAATGACAAAAACACACACTAAAAATACAGTACTATAACAGTACATTAATAATTTCCTAAAATATCTCTGTTATAGTATAAATACAAATGCCAACAAGTAAAATAAAATAAAATATAAAATAAAATAAAATAAAAAATACCTTCTGTATCTCTATATTTTAACATTTAATGCCAATTAAATGTAAAGTTTTAGCATAGAATAGCTGAAAAACTACTTTCTCATACTCAATCATTTTTTACTCTAAAACTAAAACTGAAATAAAAACTAAATTAAAATGAAAATATTTAAAGTACTGAATTTCCTAAAACTAAACTAAAATAAGCTAAACATAAATATATGATATAAATAATCAAAACAACAAAAACACACAACACCAAAAATACAGTACTATAACAATACATGAATAATTTCCTACAATCTTGTTGTTATACTATGAATACAAATGCCAAAAAGTAAAGCAAACTATATTGCACATCTTATCTTGGATTCCTGTAATGAAACAAGTCATCAAAGCAGAGAAGCATTGATTGACTTTACACACAAGGTCCAAAACAGCAGAACAGAGCAGTGGAGCGCTAGAGAGAAAGAATAAATCTCTTTCTCTCTCCTCCCTCGCTCCATCAGAACAAAAGAAGCCATTGCTGCTCAGTTGGCCGGGAGCGATCCAACCTGCCGACCAGGCAGAGTGAGAAATTGATTTGTGTTGTATTATTCAGCAACAATTTGTTCTCAGTCAGATCTACTTTCACTGTCTTTTCTATCTATCTCTCGTCCTTTCGCCCCCCCCCCCCCCCCCCAATCTGTGTGTTTGACTTGGATCAGTAAGAGAGAGTGAGCGAGTGATGTGTTGTGAGAGAGTGAGCGGAGGGAGCGTACTCTAATCCCAGGGTGCCATCAGCGAGAACAGAGCGAGCAATTCCTCCGGCAGGGTGCAGGACTAAAAATACAGGGCGATATTCGATGTTCATCCAGTATCCAGTGTGAAGAAGAACAAGCATGAGATCAGCGCTCCCCTACATCTGACCTGCCGCTTTTCACGCAAAAGTGAAAATTCATTTACTTACTGTCTATGCTGCTCTTTTCTGTACAAAGAAAGTGAATGGGGACCATTTCAAATATCACTCTGTTCCTCATACAATTGTATCACGTGGCAACAGTCGTACAGAATACTTTTCTAGTTTTGTAGAGCATGACAGACACAAAGAAAGCAGCTTCTGCTACATTTTTCTTTTTCAACAAAAGAAAAAAAAAGTCATACAGGAATGAAATGGCACAAAAGTGGGTAAATGCCTCCTGTGTCTTTCTATATTTTATAAAATATAAAAGATGTAAAATAAAAAATCAAATATAAAATATATAAAAATCAAATAAAATAAATAATGACTCCTGAATTCTTTTCTATTCTATTCTTGTTTAGTATGATTAGTTGAACAATTTTGGCTACTAAAAAATATTCATTACTAAATAAAATAAAACTAAATAAAATAAAATAAAATCTGTAGCCTGTATCTCTATATTTTAACATTTCTATTCTGGGATGTTTAAAAGGATTAGTTTAACAATTTTGGCTACTGAAAATATTCATTGCAAAATAAAGTAAAATAAATAAAATAAAATAATAAAATAAAATAAAATAAAATAATAAAATAAAATAAAATAAAATAAAATAAAATAAAATAAAATAAAATAAAAAAATGCTCCCTGTATCTCTATATTTTATTTAATATGATTAGTTTGACAATTTTGGCTACTGAAAATATTAATTCTAAAATAAAATAAAATAAATAAAAAATTAATAAAATAAAATAAAATAAAATATTGCCTGCAGTATCTCTGTATTTTAACATTTCTATTCTGGGATGTTTAAAAGGATTACTTTAACAATTTTGGCTACTGAAAATATTCATTGCAAAATAAAGTAAAATAAATAAAATAAAATAATAAAATAAAATAAAATAAAAAAATGCTCCCTGTATCTCTATATTTTATTTAATATGATTAGTTTGACAATTTTGGCTACTGAAAATATTAATTCTAAAATAAAATAAAATAAATAAAAAATTAATAAAATAAAATAAAATAAAATATTGCCTGCAGTATCTCTGTATTTTAACATTTCTATTCTGGGATGCTTAAACTTATTAGTTTAACAATTTTGGCTACTGAAAATATTCATTCTAAAATAATATAATAAAAAAATAAATAAAATAAAATAAAATAAAATAAAATAAAATAAAATAAAATAAAATAAAATAAAATAAAATAAAATAAAATAAAATAAAATAAAATAAAATAAAATAAAATAAAATAAAATAAAATAAAATATTGCCTATGATTAGTTTGACAATTTTGGCTACTGAAAATATTAATTCTAAAATAAAATAAAATAAATAAAAAATTAATAAAATAAAATAAAATAAAATATTGCCTGCAGTATCTCTGTATTTTAACATTTCTATTCTGGTATGTTAAAACTTATTAATCTAACAATTTTGGCTACTGAAAATATTCATTCTAAAATAATATAATAAAAAATAAAATAAATAAAAATAAATAAAATAAAATAAAATAATTCTGGTTTCGGCTAAAATTAGTTTTGGAGGTCCAAAATCACTGATGTTTACTTGGGGCTTTTTCCGAATACACATTTTGACTTTGTCAGCATCTATTAAATGCACACCACATAAACATGTTAGCAGTGGAAACACACTTCACCGAGATCAAAAACAGTACAAGATTAGGAATATGTCAAAATTGTTAGGCTGAAATTTTTGCCAGAGTTTATCAGCTGAGAACATGATAATAAAATATCAAATTCACCAACCTACTGTAATTACCTTAAACTTAAACGCTTAATTACCAAAACGTTATTTTCTTTTTTGGATTAAAAAAAAAAACTTTCATTTTGGTTTTGGTATTCATTTTGATTTCACTGTGACTTTAAATCACTGAAACGCTCTACCACTTTCAAGTCCTATTCAATAGCCAAGTGACCAAAGCCCACTTCTTACAGTTCTATCAGCAGCAGTTGCGTCTATTGATGCACATGAATACAGCACTGCATTCAAGCAGCAGTTCAGTTGAGAGGCGAGGTAAGGAGATTGAAGCACAGCAGTTACTGAGCAAAATGCTGCTCAGAGTATATGGGGTATGTAATCCCTATCGATTCAAAAAGCGAGTGCGCAAGATGTGGGGTGGGGGGTGCTGACTGCGCTGATGTTCCCCTGCAGTAAATCAACTTTCCAAAATTACAGAAATGAAGAGATGATGGAAGGACAGGAGGTGAGGCACAAGAGTAGAAAAGGATGAGGGAACAACATCAGAAGGATGTATCTGTTATCTACACCTATGGGATTTTGGCCAGTTAATCATGTGTCAAGTAAAAATCATAAGTCTGATTGCTTAGAAATGTAAAAGCGTTTCCACAAAAAGCCACAATATTCATGACATCATTCATGTTCATAATACAAACAGTGAGTTACAGTACACTGTATTTTATACTTAAAGGGATAGTTCACCCAATAATGAAAAACACTCTTAAGCCATCCTATATGTATTTGACTTTTTTTATCTTTCATATGAATACAATTTAAGTTATATTTAAAAATGTCCTGGCTCTTTCAAGCTTTATAATGGCAGTTAATGGCTGTTGACTATTTCAAGTCTGATAAAGTGCATCCATCCATCATATAAAGTACTACACAATGTCGTCTGAAGGGAATTGATGCATTCGTGTAAGAAAAATGGCCTAGGATGGCTTGAGGATGAGTAAATCATGGGGTAATTTTCATTTTTTATCTCTTTAACAGTGTTGTTATTGTTAACTAAAACCTAAAGTACATGTAATTGAAAAGAAATAAGATGAAATTAAATAAAATATGAAAAAAAAATCAGGAATGTTGCCTTTGAGAATAACTGAAAATAAGTTAAATAAGCTGTATATCGAGGTGAAGCCTACTTGATGTAGGCTATTAAAACTGAAAAAATACATTAATTATATCTAATAAAAATGGCAAAAATCAAAAATACTAAAACAACTAAATCTAAACTTAAAATGAAAAATGAAAATCTAAAAATAAAAACAAATTAAATAAAAAATGATAATTTATGGTAACTACCTAGAATAAATAAGTTTAAGATTAAAAAAGCACATTATAAAACGACTAAAACAGAAATGTGACCCTGGATCAAAAAAAAAACCTGTCATACAGGTTTATTTTTGGGTCAAAGACAAAAAAACATTTAGCATAAAAACAATAATTGATGTTGTTTTTCCAAAAAAAAAATATTTAAAAGTTTTCTGTTGAATTTAATTGCATTTTTGTTTTTGTTTTTCTGAGCAAAAAATAAATATCATACATTTTTCCCTAACTTAGAGAAGGCACCCACTAAAATGTCATTCAGTGTAACAGTCTTGTCAGGCATATTTACAACAAAAATCCATTTATAACATATTAAAAGACGAATTACTTTCACCCCAAATACTAATTAGTTGTAATTCTACAATTACTTTTACTCTTTTAATTTGCCACTTTCCTGGGTTTTGCCTATTTGTCAGTAAGAATTTTGTACAAAACTTAAAACAAAATAAAATGTAATATGCTCCCTTATTCTTTTATATATTTTAATATGCACAAGTCAGAATAAGCATGTTGTTTGAATTTTTACATAAATATTGTGTTACACTGAATGACAATGTAACCAAATTTCGACATTTTATTCTCCAAAAATGTATTATTTATTTTATAAAATATATAAAATAAAATAGATAATTCAATAAAAAATGACTCCTGTATCCCTATATTTTAACATTTCTATTCTATTCATGTTTAATATGATTAGTTTGACAATTTTGGCTACTGAAAATATTAAAATGAAATAAAACAATGTCTCCTGTATCTCTATATTTTAACATTTCTATTCTGTCATGTTTAAAATGATTAGTTTAACAATTTTGGCTACTGAAAATTCGTTTTAAAATAATATAACAAAATAAAATAAAATAAAATAACGTCTCCTGTATCTCTATATTTGAACATTTTTTTTATTCTGGGATGTTTAATATGATTAGTATGACAAAAACGTATTTGAAACCTTAAAAGCAGACACTTTTAATTTAATTCAATTTAATGTGCTTTCTATGGACATAAAATCACTATTGAATATTTCTTTTGACGTGGACATCTTAACATCTTTGACCCTTATACCTCACAAAAGCTGAATCAATAAGCTTTCCATTGATTTGGTTTGTTAGGATAGGGCAATATTTGGCCGAGACACAACTATTTGAAAATCTAGAATCTGTGGGTGCAAAAAAATCGAAATACTGAGAAAATCGCCATAAAAGTTGTCCAAATTAAGTTCCTAACAATGCATATTACTAAGCAAAAATTAAAGGGATGGTTCGGAGTAGAATTGACTTCATTGCTATGCACTCCGAAGCCCATCTAAATACCCGATCCGGAGTTTTTTTTACCTTAGTCGAACATTTATGGAGATATTAGAGTTTTTCGAATTGCTTGTAACAGGAGTGAATGGTACATGTGATGTATCTCGTAAATTGCACCACTAAACGTGCAAGTAATCTTACCAAACTTGTACAGTAGTGTAAATAGGTTATGTACTCACAAAACGCTGCATCAGAACATTTGTAAGTCCACCATGAGTGTTTTAAAAACACGTTTTACCCGAGAACTACTAGTCTCAGAAACTACAAGTCGACGTCACTTCCCTGGTTTGAAAAAAGCACGTAAAAGTCCTCCTACTACATCTGTGTGCATGTCAACTTGTAGGAGGACTTTTACGTGCTTTTTTCAAACCAGGGAAGTGACGTCGACGTGTCGCCATTTGTAGTTTCTGAGACTAGTAGTTCTCGGGTAAAACGTGTTTTTAAAACACTCATGGTGGACTTACAAATGTTCCGATGCAGCGTTTTGTGAGTACATAACCTATTTACACTACTGTACAAGTTTGGTAAGATTACTTGCACGTTTAGTGGTGCAATTTACAAGATACATCACATGTACCAATCACTCCTGTAACAAGAAATTCGAAAAACTCGAATATCTCCATAAATGTTTGACTAAGGTAAAAAAAAACTCCGGATGGGGTATTTACATGGGCTTCGGAGTGCATAGCAATGAAGTCAATTCTACTCCGAACCATCCCTTTAAGTTTTGATATATTTACGGTAGGAAATGTACAAAATATTTTTATGGAACATTATTTTTACTTAATACCCTAATGATTTTTGGCATAAAAGAAAAATCGATCATTTTGACCCATACAATGTATTGTTGGCTATTGCTAAAAATATACCCACTTATACTACTTAAGACTGGTTTTGTGGTTCAGGGTCACAAATTAAAACTATAAACATAAAAATAAAGGTTATTTCAAAATAGTAATAAATACTATTATAGCATTTTAATAATACTAAGTTTGTTCCAATTCCCAACCCCAAATATCAGGAATAATTACATCTTCAAGATGAAAGATCCACAAACCAAGTAGATGCCTTGTTGACATTTGTGTGCAAGGTCGTACAATCCTTTAGCAGTTACAACAACAACAGAAGACCAGGGCCAGTCCCATTTAAAGACAGCTGTAAGCAACACAAAGGCTCTTCCTGAGACCTGTGAGCGTATAATGAAATCCATAAGCAGCATTATCTGTCACTACAAGGCCCCTGAGTAATGTTTCAAGCAAGCCTGTGTGGCTTTATTCCAGATATATTTGATTCCCTGCTCTCTCCTGTGAAATCTGGAGTATAACGCTGGTAACCTTTTCTCAATATTTAATCTCATTCTATAAAACTTTAATCACTACAAATAGAAAGGCATGCTAAATGGGCCATAATAGTCTTCATCTCTCTTTTTCAATTGTAAAGCATCTCTTGGCTCAAAGCCCCAAATCTGTCTTGGCCATGTTTTCCGTGTGTGTACGCGTACAGCATTGTGATCTGTATTCACAGCAGCTTTCCTTGAGGTGCACAAAACAATTAGAGCTAATTGGAGGAGAAGTCTCGCAGGTCAGGGCCAGCATCACCTCTGACTGACAGGAAGAGAAACGAGACGTACTGACACCAGGCTCTCAAATCCTCCGTTTGGAGCATAAGTCAGTTCTGCAACAAGACGGTTTGGGTTTCAGAATGATAAAGATCACCGGAATCTCCCTGGAAAGCCAAAGACGTGGAAACGTAAAAATCAAGGAAACGTAACTTGAGGTGGTTTCCAATGCACCATCAAAATGTTTTTATCCTTGTTTTGTCGGAATGGCCGGTACTTTTCACATTATTTGTTTCAAAACCTTTATAACCTTTTATTATAAGTATTTGATTAGCTTTGCATGTTTCCTTTTATAACTTTAGTCCCATTGTAATCCATTTGCTGCTTTGTTTCCTCGATAATTTACATGTTGCAACTGATACACTATCATTCAAAAGTCTCTTATGCTGCATTAATTTGATCACAGCTAAAGCAGCAATATTGTCAAATATTCTTCAATATTAAAATAATTGTTATTTTAAAACATTACAAATTTTCCTGTGATGCAAAGCTGAATTTTCAAGCATCATTACTCCAGTCTTCAGTGTCACATGATCCTTCAGAAATCATTCTAATATGCTGATTTGCTCCTCAAGAAACATTTATTATTATTACTATTAATGTTGAAAACTGCTGATTTTCTGTAGCAAAGTAAACATTTTTTTACAGTTATACATTTAATGCATCCTTTCTTTAAAAAACGCATTGTCCTAAAACTTTTGAACTATGTCAAGTAAACAGTTATCAAACAAGCAAAGGATAACTAACAGCAATCCAGTCATTATCACAAAATAAACTGAACTTTATCCTACGCATTGCATGCAGAATGGCCAAGAATAAACACATAATTGGACACCGATACTGATTTGACTTTAAATTATTGTATTACGATGACTAACAGTAGCAAAATCAAAATGCTGAAACAAATTCAATTCAAATGCAAGACATTAAAATATATTTTGCAGCTGCGTAAAGGATTAGTTTACTTTCAGAATAAAAAATCCCTGATAGTTTATTCACCCACATGTCATCCAAGATTTATTCCTTTGTTCAGTCAAAAAGAAATTAAGGTTTTTAAGAAAAACATTCCAGGATTTTTCTCCATCCAGTGCACATCAATGGTGACCAATGGGTTGAAGATCCAAATTGCAGTTTCAATGCAGCTTTAAAGGGATCTACACAATCCCAGCTGAGAAATAATGGTCTTATCTGAAACGATAAGTAATTTTCTAAAAAAAAAAAAAAAAGAATTTATATGCTTTTTAACCACAAATGCTCATCTTGCTCTAGCTCTACATCCACTACTTTAGGTAATCACTTTGGAAAGGTCACATGTGGTTAGTTCTTCTTATGTATACTTCGGTTCAAAAAGGTAGGATAGGGTGAAATCTCATTTTCTCCTTCGACTTCCAAATCATCTGTTACTTTTTTTGTAAAGGGCGTGAACTTAATTAAATTAAGTAAATACTTTCCGAGCAATTAGTTTAGGTTCATACAACAAGACTAAAACAAGTTCAGTTAAACAAATAATGTTTAGTTGGCCCAACAAAATATTATTTGCTTAACTGAACTTGATAGTTGAACTTGACAAGATATTTTTTTTAATAATTAGCAAAAACACATGTTGGCATGTTAACACTAATTTCATTAATAGTTGTAATATACCATAAGAGTTTAGCAAAGTAGACTGATCTCAGAACTGGCATTAGCACCGTTATTGCTCATTGCATGAATCATGAAGTCAATGAAGCTGCCAACACCCTAAGCATGAGTGCTAACCTCAAAATTTAATAACCTTTAAAACTTTTTCTAATCTCCTAACCTCTTCTAAATCTCAAAAATAACTCAGTTAGTTGTGTCAACAAAAATGATTTATGTAGCCCCAACACAAAATGATTTCGTTGTTTCTGATCATTTTAACCAAGCAATTTGAACAAGCATTAAAAATCCTTTTTTTTTTTTTTTTTAGCGTACCTACGTAATTGGTAAGGTTGAGCTAGTGCAAGATGAGCATTTGTGGTTAAAAAGTATATAAATTATTTTATTTTTATTTTTTTTTAGAAAATGACCAATCGTTTTGCGATCCTTATTCCTCATCTGGGATTGTGCAGAGCCCTTTGAACCTGCACTGAAACTGCAATTTGGCCCTTCAACTCGTTGGCTACCATTGAAGTCCACTATATGGAGAAAAATCCTGGAATGTTTCCTTTAAAAACCTTAATTTCTTTTCGACTGAAGAAAGAAAGACATGAACACCTTGAATGACATAGGGGTGAGTAAATCATCAGGAAATATTTATTCTGGAAGTGAACTAATCCACTAGGTTTCTCTCAAACAATACTACAGTATATGTAACACACTCCTGCTGCCTGCTTCAACAAAATGCTCCAAATATTCTACCTCGCACATTACTCCCTTGCTTTTTTCCCAAAACCTAGTGATCTGCCTACGGTGGTAGCATTTTAAGGCATCATTGGAGCACTTCCAGTATGAAAGCTGTTCCAAAAGGTAGGCTTAAAAACTTAATTATGCTGTCTTCTTTTGGCCAAATTTTTAAGGTAACATCATGTATCTTTGTGGAGAATGCAATCCCGTAATGCACTGCGACATGCTCAGTGAAAAAAAAACAATAAATCCAAGATGGCAGATGAGGGGAAAGGAAGTTTAGATTATACTGTAAATAAATGTATATTTCACTCAGTGTAATTAAAAATGGATTATTCAACTTAATATTTGTGTGATGTATTTTTATGTTTATTAGAGTGTCATGTCATTCGATTCAAAATCAATTTTAAGTCAAGTCTCAGTTGCAAAGCACTATTTATTTGATACAGTGATAGCTATTGCCTAAAGAGTTTCAAATCAATTCCAAGACTTTTTGGACCCTGAATTAGAAGGCAGCTGCCTATAGGCAGTACGCAGTGTGGCAGCACACAAGGTCTTGGAACAGAGCAACTGTCTTTCATCTGTCTAGCACTTCTTTCTCATTGTCTCTATCTCCAGTCTTTCTAATCTCGTCAAAGCTCTGGTCTTCAGCACACATTGTATCCCCCCGTGGACGAGAAATCTAGAAAGGCACTTTGCCTATTGCTTTAGGTTTAGAACAACACATTCTAAAATACTCTAAGGGTCTGCAGAATGCAAAATAAGTGAGTGGACTTCTGCAACACAAAGAAATTCATAAAGTTCCTCTCTCTGCCCTAGTGTTTTCTACACTTAGCATTTTTCGGCGACTCAAGTAAAAGTTTGAGTTGGTGAAGTAAATTTGATGCATTGATACTATATACAGTCAAGCCTGAAATTTTTCATACCCCTGGCAAATTCTGATTTAAAGTTTTTTTTTGACTGGAAATGACACAGGCTTCTCCCAAAAGATAATAAGACGATGTACAAGACGATGCATCATTGTGGAAAAAAAATATTTCTCAGCTTTTATTTACATTTGAACAAAAAGTGGCATGTCCAAAATTATTCATACCCTTTGCAAACTGTCACAGTCTATGAGAAAATCCAAAGTTCTATACCATTCCAAATAGTCCAAGCTGTTCTAAAGCATCCTAATTACCCTGATTCATTGGGAACAGCTGTTTTAATCAACTCAACAGGTGAAAAACATAAGCTCTCTGCTGTTGGTTTGAGGACAGCCATGGCTAAGACAAAGGAGCTCACTGAGGAGCTGCAGCTGCGCATTGTGGCTGCTCACAAGTCAGGAAAGGGCTATAAGACCATATCTAAATGTTTTGAAGTTCCAGTGGCTACAGTGCAAAGTATTATTAAAAAATACAAGATGTTCCACACTTTGAAAAATTTCAGAGGACGTGGTCGGGAAGCCAAAAGTGACGTCTGTGCTGTCCAGGAGGATAGTGAGAGAGGTAAAAAAGAATCCAAGGATTACCATCAAGGCCATCCTGATGAATCTAGGCTCTGCTGGTGGCAACATCTCAAGGCAGACAGTCCAACGGACACTGCACACCGCTGGGTTCCACAGACACAGACCAAGGAGGACACCACTTCTCCAGATAAGACACACAAAAGCCCGCTTGGCCTTTGCAAATGCTCATCTGGACAAAGAAGAAGACTTCTAGTCTTCTGTTTTATGGTCAGATGAAACAAAAATTGTTTGGCCACAATGATGTAGCCTTCATTTGGCGTAAAAAAGGAGAAGCCTTCAACCCTAAGAACACCATCCCCACTGTCAAACATGGTGTTGGAAACCTAATGTTTTGGGGGTGTTTTTCAGCCGGTGGACCAGGAAACCTAATCACAGTAAACAGCACCATGAAAAAGGAGCAATACATCAAAATTCTCAACAACAACATCAGGCAGTCAGCAGAGAAACTTGGCCTTGGGCGCCAGTGGACATTTCAGGACGACAACGACCAAAAACACACAGCAAAAGTGGTGAAGAAATGGTTAGCAGATAAAACATTAACTTTTTTCAGTGGCCTAGCCAGAGTCCTGACTTAAATCCAATTGAGAATCTGTGGAGGGAGCTAAAGATCAGGGTGATGGCAAAGAGACCCTCCAACCTGAAAGAGTTGGAGCTCATCGCTAAAGATGAATGGGCAAAAATACCAGTGGAGACATGCAAAAAGCTGGTCAGCAATTATAGGAAGCGTTTGAAGGCTTTTCTATTGATTATTGAGAAGGGTATGAATAATTTTGGACATGACACTTTTTGTTCAAATATAAATAAAAAAGGAGTAATATTTTTCCACAATGATGCCTTTTGTACATCGTCTTATCTTTTGAGAAAAGCCTGTGTCATTTCTGGTCAAAAAAAACTTGCTGGTTGAATAAAAGCAACTTTAAGTCAGAATTTCCCAGGGATATGGATAATTTCGGGCTTGACTGTATGTACCACAGAAATGTATAAATTACAAATGTATAAAGTACAAAAAGTGCTTTTCATGGTGTATTTGGGTGCACTTCACAAAATCTGTCAAAAAACATGTCCAGATCATATTTGACAACAAATTCAAGCAAAATTTCAGTTAAATTTCGCTTAAAAATTAACTGTTCTTGGACAATTACATTTTTTAAATAAAAATTAACATTTTGGACATTTGGACGCTTTCATGATAATTCAGCACATCCTCCCATTTCTCATAAGCATACAAAAATATACTGTAATATGAAAAATTTATACATTATACTTATACTATCAAACTGGGTAGAAATGAGCAGCATTTTTGAGAAGATTTTTTCAAGCAGCTACAAGAAGTTTCCTCACCTCTTTCTGGTGATATTTAATAGCCAGCTTGAGTTTGGCCAAGTCTCTGCACTCTCGCGGATCTAGCTCCTCGCTCTGGTCATCACGGTGATTGAGGATGGTCTCCAGCTCACGAGAGCTACGTGCCTGGTCCAGCAGGTCTTTAGCAAAGAGCTTACACTGTTGAGAAAGCTCCTCGTACTCTTGTCGAAACTCGTTCTCCACTTTACTAAGCTCCTTCAGTTCCCAGCCCAGTCTGAAGGCGGTTAGGATGGGATCCTCACTAGAGAGTGCGATGAGAGAGGGGCTGGCAAGCGCTTTATAGATATTGAGACGGGACCGAGAGTGACGTAAGCTGTCCACCTCAGAGCTGGACACACACTCCACACAGTCACAGCGGATCTGGTGCGGCCGAGGGATGGTGACTTTGCGTTGGACCAGGAGTTTGATGATCTCATAGTTGTTTGTGTGGGCAGCGAGCATGATGGGAGTGATATCAGGTGTGAACTCGGAAAACTGGGCGTCCATCATTAATGACGGAACCTGAGAAAGAGGGGACAAGAACGAAAGTGTGAAAAACACCTGCACAAGCTGCTGAGAGTCTATCAGTATGGCAATCCACCAACCCACACAGCATGTAAACACAAACTACACAGCGAAGCGGCAGAATACAGATGACTAGACGAGAGTGCAGCCAGCTCTCCTCATAGGAACTAAAAATCACAAATGAGCTCTGTAATATCCCAGCTGTTTGCTGCACCAGCCATGACATTAAATATGGAACAAACTGAGACTTTAGCTTGCCCCTGGGAGCTGTGGTTGCCAGAACTTTACTGTAAAAAAATACAATAGCAACATTTCACAGATTGAATTTACAGTGTAAAAAATTTACTGAAATTAATTGAAAATTTACTAAAATCTGATTTTATTTCTATAATATACAGACAACCACCTTAAAAACAGGTGATAAAAAGAAAACCACATGAAGAATCAAAATTAAAATGTGACTTGTTCTTTTTCACATAAAAATTTAACAGTATTTTACTGTAAAATTACATGAAATTTTTCACTGCATAGACTAAGGGAATTTATGTTTTAATTATAGCATATTTACAGTGTTTTACTGTTAATATTACAATCTTACACTACCTCTGAGTACAGGTAGAGCAGAATAGTTGATTAAACAAGTCGTCCAACAACTTTAGACAATTATAGAGGTCGACAGAGTGTTTTCACGACATATCATCAATCGGCCATATTGGTGGCACTGAATGCAACAATGCCACTGAACTGAACAAAACTTGCATATTGTGCTGAATATAGCTGCTGAAAATGATCAATTACTAATCGTTTGGACTGGGAAAAAACATTTAGAGTACTATAGACTGCCAACAGTTATAACAAATCAAAGAGAAGAGTGCAAAAATCTGAGGAATAAAAGGCTTTTGTGGTTGGCCAAATTGAACCAGGATTTCCAGGGCAAGGATCTTGACAACATTTGTGTTTGTTCTTATCATTTCGGGTCAGCTATTAAACTTTTACTTAGTTTGTCAAAATATTGTATCCTTTCCTGCTTACTAAGTCCTCATCTACATGATTTAGCAGCTTCCACGTGTTTTTTCCGTGGTTTAGACAGCATAAATTAGCAGAACAATCATCTTTAGTAGTATATTAACCATGCAATCCATGCTGTTGCTTACATCTGAGTATCACCAGTATGGCCACGCATCTGCTTAAAATTTGACCAAACTATGAGCAAATTTTGAGGTAAGTGCAAACCTTAGGCTTTAATATTTTAGCACTGGTGCATTTTAAAGCAAGACGCAACTGTCCAATAACAGTGAGACTTTTCAACTTCGCAAAGAACTTGTTTGCTTACTAATAATGTGCTGTATTTTTCCAGTTCAGTAAAAAAATTGTTTTACCACCCCGTAAAACCTGCAATGTACAAATTGAATGCATAAGTCCAAGCACTCAGGTTACACCGAAGCGCATCGTTCTGCATCTTTTCTTATGAAGACTTGCACAGATTTTATGCAATAAAAGGTTATAGCTAGGGTTGTAACGATATACCGGTCTATCGCGGTTTGAACGTGCACGATTATCATACCCTAAACATTTGCATATACCGATTTTTTAAAAAAATGAATAAAAAAATGAATTCTCACCCGCACATATGCAACTTACTTTCACTCGGCTGCTTCTCTCTGAATGCACTTGGCTGCTTTACACGTACACACACAACGGAGAAATGGCAGAGACAGAGATTAAATCTAATCTTCACCCCCCGCCGAAAAAAAAGTTTAAATCTGCACTATAGGAATACTTCGGATATTTAATAAAAACAAATGCGGGGTTGTCCTTGAGGGCAGATCCAATTTGCTAAAAATGTGGACACGAAGTGGCTGCAAAAGCAGGTAATACATTCAACATGTTTGACCATATCCACGGACACCATACCTCCGTGCAGATAAAGGTATGTTGCATTCATAACAAGTTATAAATTAAGGCCATGATGTAGAGGGAATCCCGGTGCACATGGAACATGGAAATTACAGTATAACGAGGATGTCATGTAAAACGCGCAATCGGATCGATAGATAAATCACAAGTAGATATGATATGTGTCTGTAAATATTAAAGGGCAAAGAGAGTGCTATATAAACAATCTGCTTGTTTCTGTATGTCTCTGAGGGGCGCCGTTTTATCTACTACATACTGAAGTATGCATGCATGACGCTATTTTATTTATTTATTTATTTTTGCGTCGACATAAACATGAACACCACCAGAGACGCTCGGAGAGAAAACTTTTAATAACATTTCCTAGTTTTATTTGAGAAAAAACATTGTCAAATACACTCTGAAACTATAAGTTCCGCTACAACCCGTCAAAATAAAAGTTCGATTTAACTTGAAGTTATGACAGAAATATATTAGCATTATACAATGTACTTAAAAGTAATACTAACAACAATAATAATATTATTTATAATAATGAATGTATTTAAACATTATTTTTAAGGAATATCATGTTTGTCTATGTTTTAACTATAGTATATCTCTGTTGTGCAGCACTTTGCCAAAAATAAAGTTTGGTCAATTTTTATTTGATAACATTTTAAAACATTTATTAAAATGTTGAAGAATTATTGTTTAATATATATCGTGATATCGTGAAACCATAAAACCATGATATTTTCTGAGACGATTATCATACCGTGAAAATCTCATACCATTATAAATCTCAACCAGCTATATAGAGATTTGTTAGTTACCTTTTTGAAGTCTGCGCTTACCATAAAGTTTCACAAATGGATCTCAATAGTGTTCAATGTCACAGGGCTCGCAATGCAAAAAAAAAAGAACATTTTGCAACAATAATTTAAAATCTATTTGTGACGTTACATTGACGTTTTTTGTGCAGCCATTTTATTCAATCTCAATTTGATTTCACTGTTATAGCTGCAAGTAGCAACGAACATAATAAATGATTCTTGAACTGGTTCTTTATAATAAGTCAATCAAAAAGATTCAACAAACAGCTTCGAACCCGTTGCTCCCTCTGACACGTGTATCTAGTGCTTTTGAATCAGACTCAGTGAATGGATCGTTCTCAGCCATTACTGAGTTCACAACTGACTCCCACACTGGAGTCATTTTTTTTCATAATTAAAGGTGTGTAATTAAAGCTATGTATCACAGCATATTTTGATGTAATAAATGAATTGCTTTATTATAAAATTCTAATTGCTTAAAAGAGCACGAAATAATGAGGTTTTTTTTTTTATCAGCTTTAGAATAGAATAGAATAGAATAGAATAGAATAGAATAGAATAGAATGGAATAGAATAGAATAGAATAGAATAGAATAGAATAGAGACTAGAATGGATATGGAAAACAGACCAAAGACACAATACCCACGTAAGAGGGAGTAGCCAAGACTGGAGCTTTATATTTGATGCTTATTTTTAAAGATGAAGAAGAAATGTGTACTTGACAGTAATGAGAATTGGTTAAAACATAGACACTTCCAGAACATGATGTTAGACAGTCCTTAGACCCGCCTCCTCTGTCTTTCACTCCTCCCCTCACAAACACAGATGCTACACGGGAGCATGAAAGATGAACCATGAGAGAAAGACTGTTTACAACATGAGTGAACAGAAAAAAACAGTGATGATGGAGGAGAACTGCATATACATCATGCCGTCCTTGCAGCTGTGTGCCGTGGAGGCAGATGAACTCTGTCAGAGAGATGAACCACAAGCCAGTTAGAGCCTTTCCTCTCTTTCACCTCTCCTTCTTTCTGTCTTTCACCCCAATTGTACCTTTTCTCGCCATCCATCACATCCAGACTCATTCAGATGCTTTACCACGAACCATTGTGTAATTCCTTGCTTTTTTATCCTGATTGTTTACCTCTGTTTTGGAGTCAAGGTCTGTACTTTCAAGAGCAGATGACTGAGCGTAAACACATGAACACACACTTAAAAGCATATCATATGCATAACAATATTAATTCATTTTTAAGTGCCAGTATATGACCCATACTCAATCTTATAATAAAGACAGCCATATCTGCCATGAGAACATTATGGAAATATGATTTGTGGTACGTCGGTGTTACAAGCCAGCGAGTGAGTAAGTGAGGTTTGCAAACGCATTTTATTTTGAGATTTATTTTCAGTCCATTAGTATAACAGTCCTCCCCCAGAACTCCCAAGTGGCTGCAAGGGTTGCTATAGTGATAGCAATGCAAAATAGCCCATGCTCTGTGAACGGCGGGCACATGGTACATGGGCTAGATTCCAATTTAGGCCCCACGGCACTTCCCGCAACAATCTCACTTGATGTATCTGCACCACCGGAGTTCACTTTAGAAAAACAAATAACGAAGCAAAAAGAACAAACCTTGCTACCGGCTTTATTTCCCCTAATGCTTGTTCACTGTAACATCAAAAGTATAGGAACCCTGTGCCTCTCTCTTCTGAACAGTATTAGTGATGTAGCACTTCACTTCATAAAAGTGTGTACGTCTAATCCAGAGGGAGCAACAATGCTACCTGGAGCTACCCTGGAAATCCAGAGGTCTCGCGAGAGCACAATTTGAATTGTCTCTGCAAGACACTCTGGCATCAAGCAATGATGCACGTTACTGCATTACGTAAGCAGTTCTGGGAACCAATCAAATCGGTGTATCTGATGTAGGCGGGCCAGAGGCGAGCTAAGATGATGACGACAGAGCTGCGACGCCTGGAATCATTTAGTAAACATTGAAAGACACCAGTTGTTTGAAACGGCTTTGGCCGCTACAATGAACGAGTTAGACTTGGCTTTTCATATAAAAGAGGAACAGAAAACCGCGCTCGAATCGTTCCTTTGCAAGAAGGACGTTTTTGCAGTTTTGCCGACTGGATACGGCAAGAGTTTAATCTATCAGTTCACACCGTGTATTGTTGTGATTGGTTGTGGTGTTATCCAATTGCGTGCAGTGAGAGTTTCAAATGCATGCTTGGTGCCGCCCCTCAAGTTAGGTCATTTTCATTGCTCGATGCCAGACCCTTAATCTTAATAGATTAGGGTCTGGATTTTTTCCAGGCTAACCTGGAGCTGCATAAACATCATGTCTGCTCCTCTGCAACTCAGTCAAGCTGTAGAATAATAATAGAGTTACAAAATGAATTATCTGTCCACGTCTTTACTCTATTCCAGGGTTTCCCAAAAATGTTGCATCTGTACTCGAGACGTAATTTTTGGTTATCTTATGGTTCTCTGATGTTGGTTTATGATCACATGACACACAAGTAAACAGATAATCTTTCTAGAAATTAAGGATTTTGAGGAAAACATTCCAGGATTTTTCCCCATATAGTGGATTTTAATAGTGGCCAATAGGTTTAAGGTCCAAACTGCAGTTTCAATGCAGCATCAAAGGGCTCTACACAAACCCAGCCTAGGAATAAGGGTTTTATCTAGCAAACGATCTGTCATTTAAAAAAAAAAAAAAAAACTATATATATATATACTGTATATATATATATATATATATGATACAATGGGGCTGAAGGCACACTCTAAGAAAACAATGTGCTTTTCACTGTGCCCAAAGTGTATGATATATACATTTGTATTGAACATTTATGGAGCAACAGATTGTTTACCAATCTTATAAATATATGAGGTGGCAAGGGGTAAAAGGCACACAGTACTTTAGCTCAAATAATGTTTTTTTAATAATCTCTGAGTTAATACTTGTTCAAAACAATCACTTTTGTAAAGTTTGTAGTATTTTATGCTTATTTTGCGAAATTCATTTTTGTTCAATAAATATATGTTAAAATATATTTTAAAATACAGAAACAAAATCATTTTAAAATGTAAAGATACTGAAACCATTGAAGTATATCCCATAATAATTTAATATAAATTTACAGTAGTAACAACAAATGATATTTTATTATGATGATTAATAGCATGTTTTTAAATATGATGGTTTCATTTTAAACATGGTGATTATCTTTAAGATGGACACATAATATATGATATTTACCATCTGAATCTAACAGTGTCATGTCAACAAATAGAAAAGTCAGCCTTCTATTATTTATCATGTTAATTATTCTGCATTTTAGCCCCAACAGCAGGGGTGCTTTTTACCCCAAATACCATACTTTTACATATTATTTCGTTATTTAAAAAACTTTGTTTTAATTATATTAAACAAAACTGAAAATCATTAAGAAGACTTTTGTCTCAAGATACTGTATATTCAAGATTTTTAGTGATTCTCATTTGCTACTTAAATACCATTTTTAAAAACATCAAATATTAGATCAAGTAAGCACAGAATCGACTTTCTGCTGCTGCCCACGATCGCGTCAAGCATCAACCAAAATTGCATGTGTATCTTGAAAAACGAATGTTTTGGAAAGTGCTACGGCCATCTAGTGGTTTATTGGAAAATAATATTTAGCCACGTGATACCCTACTTTTTAACCACAAATGCTCATTTTGCACTAGCTTTGCGATGAGCATGCGCGTATTCACGCATTGCGTAATCATGCTGGAAAGGTCACTGGTGATTAGTTCTTTGTTACTGTACTTTGGTTAGAGTGAAAAAAACAAATTTTCTCCTCCAACTTCAAAATTGTCTGAAATCATTGTTTGTGTTTGCCTTTCTTTGCACATTTGCTTTGTAAACACTGGGTTGGTATGCGTGACCTTTACAATGTGATTATGTAATGCATGAGGTCGAGCTAGACAAGCATTTGTGGTTAAAAATTATATAATTTCTTAATTTTTTTATATAAAATGACAGATTAATTTATTTTTGACTGAAGAAAGACATAAACATCTTGGATGACAGGGGTGACTAAATTATCAGGAATTTTTTATTCTAGAAGTCAACTAATTCTAACAGAAAATGTTTCCCAGTCTATTTTTAGGCCTGTGCAGTTCATTTTAATAGTCTAATGTTTGATTTTTGTGACATTTTGTCTACTTGAGTATGTGAACAATGTAAAATCTAACTGAAATCGCAGTTCCTTAACATAATGTTTAGGGACCACATGTGAGGCATCCTGTTAATAACCTCAAACAATGAGTTTGACTCATCCCTCGTTGTTCATAAGCAAATCGAAATGTTTTTATAGTAAAGCCTGCAGCATTTTCTGTATAACCAAAGCTCTTAAAGACCTTATGAATTACTAGACAAGCTCAGATTTCTTTTCTGTGTTGACTTATTATCTATTGAAACAGGAAATTAGGGCGTGACACATTGAAGAGCCAATCGTTTTTAGTTTAAAAGAATAATTTGACATTAGGTTGACATGTCAAAAAAAATGATATTCCATTAAACACTCACAAAACAACTCTGCTTGCTCAATTTACATAATTAAAATACACTAATGCAGTACAGTTCTTGAACATGCTGTCACAATTTATTTTTACGCCATGCAATCTGTCTAAATTTGTACAACAGAAGTTTACTCAACCCAATAATCCTTTGCATTAACATTTTTCATTGGCAGTAACACTGCATTACTGAAACTGGGCATAGTTTCCAGCAGGCTTTGCATGGGACTGGCTGGGGAGAGTAAATGTTGGAATAAAGCTTTATTCAATGTGTTTTCTTAGCAAAATGAGAAAAGTTGGAGGTTTTTAGTGTTTAATGATCAGTTATTAGTGGAGTAAAGTTTATATTAGAGTGGTGATTTTATGGCGACGAGTGGAAGTTGAGTTAAGCTCCTAGTTCACCTCAAGAACATATGACTTGATAAAGTATAAATAGATCAGATTGTTTAGATCTCACATGCTACCTGTGAGTGAGTGCATTAGGTCAGTCATTCCCAAAGGCGGGGTCCCGACCCACAAGTGGGTCGCGGGAAATATTGTATGGGTCGCCAAGTCGAGCACTATTTTTCAGTGCGCTATATACTCTTGATTAAAATATATATGTGTAGTTCACCTATTAGCCGCACGAGGGTGCTCGTTGTTTTCTTCTTCTGCTTTCTTTTTTTTGTTGTTGTTCTTTAGCTGCTGCGCTCTGCATCGCCTGTTTCATACTCCGTCTGCAGTGCGTATGCGTTGCGTATTTTTTTCCGCACCCATATGTTAACGGATTGGAGCGTTCACACTGCACGCGGTTGCAGTCCAGCAGTGCGTCCCAGAAGCAGTGCGTTTGCAGCAGAGCAGCGATCATTTCGGCAGAGTCTATTTTTTGCTGTGCTGCAAGCGCTGCATGTGCTGAATTAAAGTGACAGCGCATTGTTCGCTGTAAAAATGAACATGGATTGACACGAAAATGTCCCATAAATGCATATAAATGAAGTCCACTTTTTCACAGTCAACACGTGGCTTTTTGGCTAGGTTTAAAATAAGGAAAAGTGCAGTTTTAAAGAAAAAGGCAACATAATACGTGCACTTGTCCAGGCAGAAAAGTTCTTTAAAGCATTGTTTTTAATAAAGATTTAATGCGAAAGAAAAGCATGACTGTTTCTGTCTGTGGTAAGTTTTAATTAAAATATTTTTTGATAGCCCAATTTCAATTAGAAAAGGAAGCTATAGCCTCCCTATGTTGTGTTTAAATGTGTTGCAACTTGCTTGAGCAACTTAATATACAAATCTAGAAGTCAAGTGCATTGAATAATATGTTGTTTTTTATTGAGTTTAAACGTGAAAATGTCTGTTACTGTATTAGTGTACTGTGATAAAAGAGGATCACAATGCTGAAAAAGCACTTGTGGATTTGAAATCAAAATAACGGATAAATATTGTGTTTGTGGTAAACAGCATTTTCTGCAAATCTGCATTTTACTTGAATAAAAAAAAATGTGCTTTGTCAAATATCTGTATCTCTTTTAAATAGTTAAGTGGAAGCATGACCTTAAAAATGGTCACACATATTTTGTTAATGCATAAATTCTCTTCGTGATATATGAACTATATGGGCTTAATGTTTATTGGGTCACAAGGATTTATCGACTTTAAAATGTGGGTCCCCAGAAAAAAAGTTTGGGAAACACTGCATTAGGTGAGGTAAACAAAAAACTCAAGCGCTATTACGGAACCACTCTCCACAGCTAAATTAAGTTCAGCAAAGTAATTATATTTTTAAGTGCAAAGGTTTCTCAATGGAATTGCTGTATATAAAAAAACGATTTAAAAAATAATTGAATGAGTTTCTGCAGAATCTGCATTTCCTGCTCAGCTTTACATCTGCTATTCACCTGTAGATGAGAGCGATTCTATACGCATCATTGATTCTACTTCTTAGAAAGAGGCATTCATAACCTCAAGTGCTGATAAATTCATAGTGATAGATTTTGTTCGCAGTAGCTTCCTTCTGGCACCATGCTGTACAAATCGAACCTCGGTTCACAGTGAATACCGCTGTCACATGCCCTTTTTCTGTGTATGTTAGCAGAACTGGCTTGAAGTTACATTCCCCTTCATCCTCCACTGGCCGCCAAATCAAGCATGCCACAAAACTCGATCTATGAGAATACAGGAATGCAAGCTTTACAGGTTAATCTTACCCTTGAATGAGGGGAAAGATTAGAGGATAACAAAATGCAATCCAATAAAGATTTGTCGTGCTACGTGAGGTGAAAATCAAATCGGAAAGATAAATCTCTGCCATCTCATCTTTTTTATTAGCTTTGGAACACCCACTCATCCGAACACATGCACATAGAGTACAACCACAAATATGAACAGTTCCCACCTGCATACACACTGTTCACACAAACAGCGATATGGCATTGCTGAAGTAGGAAGACACTGACAATATGCAACACTATTTATATGTACTGTGTCCTTAATAGGTGCAGAGCGCTGGGAATCAAGAACTGTGGTTGTTATTCAGAACAGGTCCTATTTTTTTTATACAAGTACTTGAATGAAATTATGTTAATGACATTTAGTGCCATTGCCGATCACAAAGTTCATTCTATTACTGAAAGTTTCTGTTGAGTTGTTTTTTAAGCATGAATCAGATGTACAAAAAGATTCTCTTGAATCAGTTATTCTTTTTAAAGAATCAGTCAGAAATAAAAAGTAATCTCCAACTGATTTATTAGGTTAAACTGTTTAAGCAACTTGCTTTTAGAACCAGTCAGAGACTTACTGGCTTACTGCGCATTGAATCGTAATTATTTGAGGAAGCCTTTTTTACAATAATTTTTACAACGATTACAGTTTTGTTTGTTCATTTTTCTATTTATGTCTATTTATGTATTTGAAAACCGGACAAAAA
Organism: Garra rufa; assembly: GCF_049309525.1. Classification (NCBI taxonomy): domain Eukaryota; kingdom Metazoa; phylum Chordata; class Actinopteri; order Cypriniformes; family Cyprinidae; genus Garra; species Garra rufa. Next base: position 45,055,090 of record NC_133366.1, on the reverse strand, counting down.
GACAAAGGTACATGTACAATCCCATGCAACAATGTGAATGACAATTAAATAATAAGAAAAATTATTAAAAGTTGTTCATTATATACAGTACCTAGAAACAATGTATCTTACGCTTATTACAAAAAAATGCATATGTAATGTGACTTATTAAATATAACTATTAAAAATAAAATAATTAGTAATAGTAATAATAGTATTATTGCAGTGGGCAGTTTAACTGTTCAAGACAAACAAGGGACTCATGAACAACTATCACTAAAAAAAATACAGCTGTGGATCATTCAGGTAAAAACACAGTATTAAGAATCAGGTGTATGTAAACTTTTGAACAGGGTCATTTTTATAAATTTAACTATTATTTTCTCTTGTGGTCTATATGTAAACATCTTTTATGTGAAATATTCAGGCCAGTACTAAAAAAAAAAAGCATTTTTATGTGGTTACTGATGTGACTGGAGTTTGTCATGAGTTTGCAAAGATTAGGAAATTTGGGTGTGTATTATTAGTTTATTCCAAAAATTTAGGCTGAATTTAGATTTGACTTGATCACTGTTTCTAGAAATATACAGTTGAAGTCAAAAGTTTGCATACACCTTGCAGAATCTGCAAAATGTTAATTATTTTACCAAAACAAGAGGGATCATACAAAATGCATGTTATTTTCTATTTAGTAGTGACCTGAATAAGACAGTTCACATAAAAGACATTTACATACAGTTCACTAGAAAAAAAATAGTTGAATTTATAAAAAAAAAACAATTTATATTGTTTTGTGATAGATGATGATGAGTTCTTTGTTTGTCCTGAACAGTTAAACTGTAAAAAAGTGAGTAATAAAATTATCTTATAGTATAAAATACAATGCTAATATTTACTTTTTCATAATTTTCTTTCTTACACATTAATTTTTTATATTTTTAAAATTTTAAAACCTAAAACCAAAAATTTTATTTTGGCAGGTTGCCAGCAAGTAAGTACACACACTGAGAGTTTTAATGCTGCCAAGTGAAGTGTGTCAGTAAATGAAATGTCACGGTTTTGCGTTTTTTTCTGAAACCGGTAGCGCATAGTCAAGATTTATGCTTTCAGTTGACATGGAAATCTTATACAGTATTACAATAAGTTAATAGTTAATATTGCATTACCAACTATTAACCATGTTGGTATGCAAATGAACGTTCTGAACTTATTTACCCAGTGCATTTTTTACTCTACCCTTTTGCCGGAAAAAGCTCACCATGACTCTCTGATTGGTGGAATTTTATTCACAGCATCATGAGAAATGTAGTTTATCACCAGGAATTCCTCTGTTAGACACAATTCTTAGAAAAATAAGCTAAAATAATGTAAAATTATGGCTTTAACAACAGAACATACAGTTGAATAACAACTTTGGAGCTCACAACTGGTCTATTTCGAAAGGCTTCTAAGTTATAGTTAAAAATCAATTTCCCTATGGAGAAAATGAACGGAATCTTTACCTCTGAAACCCGATTTTTGCATTCCATAAAGCTTAAAATGTGCTATGATTGGCTATGATTGTGTCACATTGTGTTGCGCACCAGTTTTCAGTGTGGACAGGCAAATTACTTGCCGCAAGAAAATCGGTGCGTTGCACCTGGTTAGTATACAGTAAACACAGCTTAATAGATAAGTATGGCTGGTCACTAGCATATGTTGTGTTGGTATCCCTTTAAGGCTTTTTAAGTACCTCATCCAAATATTGTCAGATCAAGCCAAGGCTAGAAAGCATAAACCAGCCTGAACCACAATAGAAATTGCTACTAGTGCTACTAGTCTCTTTTCAACAGGGAAATGCAACACACATACATACCTGTTTCTCTCCACTGGGTTTCCTGTGGGACAGCAGTAACTCTACGGCTCCCACCACTTCTTTGCGGATGGCATAGAGCAGAGCGTCTCCAGTGTTTACTCCGTGATCCAGAAGCAGCTCCATCACCTCAAGATTCTCATTCTCAATAGCGATTAGCAGCGCACTGCGGCCCAGTGGATCCACACAGTTCACATCAATGTTGTAATAGACCTCTGCCTCACGTAGTGCATGCTGAACACCTGCATAGTCGCCCTTTTCCACGGCCAAAAGGAACGAACGCTCCTCTGGAGAAAGCTCTACCTCCGCCCGGACGATCTGTAGAGGGATTCGGTCCCGGTACGGAGAGTAGCTGCTCTTTTTGTAGTATAGATGTGACATGGGATTCATGATGGATGCTGGTAGAAGAAAAAGCAGAGATTAAGAAGCTGTAATAATTTCTGTAATAAAACATTCGCTAACAAACAGGAAATGGGCACTTGATAAACAGTGAGTCAGCTTTTGGCAGTGGGACTAGTACGTACATTTATAAATTAAATATCTTAGCATTCCACAGAAGTAATTTTGATGATGTTGAAATGCATTAAGATATGCTTTTTGAAGTTTAACCTGAGGAAAATTCAATCAGAGATAAAAAGAAGTGTACTTGTAGACGGATATGAGAAATTAATAGATGAACATAATGTTCACTAGATCTACAAAAAGACTTGCTTGAAATTACTTTTTAATAGGTTTCCAGAAGTGACTGTTGCCTCAAGTCATTTTTCTTAATGGCCACAATGTGGTCACAAGCAGCAGCTATCTCTGTTATTATGTTCAGTCATCAAACTGTGGTGCCAGTAATTCTGCTAGTCCACAACCAAAGCGCTATTTGCTACACTATCAAAATAATATAAGAAAATACAGGTGTGTGTGTGTGTGTGTGTGTGTACCTGGTATTCATCACGTTGTGGAGACCAAATGTCCCCACAAGGATAGGAATACCAGTAAATTTTGACCTTGTGGGGACATTTCTCAGGTCCCCATGAGGAAACAGGCTTATAAATCATGCACAATGAATTTTTTTGAGGAAGTAAAAGTTTGCACAATCTCCTGTGAGGGCTAGGTTTAGGTGTAGGGTAGGTGTAGGGCGATAGAAAATATGGTTTGTACAGTATAAAAACCATTACGCCTATGGAATGTCCCCATAAAACATGTAAACCAGTGTGTGTGTGTGTGTGTGTGTGTGTGTGTGTGTGTGTGTGTGTGTGTGTGTGTGTGTGTGTGTGTGTGTGTGTGTGTGTGTGTGTGTGTGTGTGTGTGTGTGTGTGTGTGTGTGTGTGTGTGTGTGTGTGTGTGTGTGTGTGTGTGTGTGTGTGTGTGTGTGTGTGGAAACATTATGGTGTTTTCACACTCTTTTGTCACATTTATTAAGGGGAAGTAATTTAGAAAAAGGTGAAAAGTTGATATTTTATAGTTATGTCATTTGAGAGCTGAGTGCAGTGATAATTTGAATCATTATCACCTTCTTTGTTTTACTGATATTTACATAATTTGGTCTGTCTTTAAGGGCACTCTGATATTTATACAGAGAAGAAGTGTCTGTTAGACGAGTAGAAGGATTAATTCTGTGATTTGAATACAAATCATATTTAAGTCTTAAAGGTGACATATCATGAAAACCTGACTTTTTCCTTGTTTAAGTACTATAAATGAGTCCCTGGTGTATCTACCAACTCAGAAACGGTAAAAAAGGACAGGCGGAGTATTATCAGAAATGAGTTCCCAGCTAGTTTAGCATTTGCACATGTGCTGCGTGGTATTACTGCTCCTGCTTCAGCCTCATTACGGCAGCAAACTTCCTTGACTATTACGCCGGAATGGGAGTGTAGTTCCTAATCTTATCAGCCTAGAAAATTGAAGCTTTGCATTTCCACCGGTCTTAGTACACGATATAACTACAGAAGAGTCAAGTTTTTAATAGGACAAATATGGAAACTCGTTGGTCATTTTTGAACGTGATGCTATTGGTCTAATAGGATTCAATGATCTATGCTAAGCTATGCTAAAAGTGATATCGCCAGAACAGGAGAACGGCTGAATGGATTTCAAAACGGTAAAACTCAACTTATTAACTCGGGGGGAGTTGGAGAATGAGCCTATTTCCAAAAAAAAGTGGAGTGTTCCTTTAATATACACATTTCCACCCACAGCGTGCCATTATGTTTTTGCAAGCGACAACGGTGATGGCAAAAGTTAGATCAAAGCATGCTAACTGTTCTGTCATTGGCTGCACAGACGAGCACAAAACACTATTTAAAGTCCCAGCCTTAGAGGAGACAAGAAAGTATTTATTTATTTACTGTATATGACGCTGCTGCCACACAGATCTAATATAAACATGCAATTTCTTTCCCAGCTGTTCGCCTTCACAGACATAACCGACTGTTTTTGTAACTCATTTGTGTTTTTAACATATATTTGTGTGTATTTGACAGTTTAGGCGCAATAAGACATGAAAGAGAACTTAGCTTAGTACTCATATGCCACGTGACAGCCGCTTTCTGCGTGCATGCTTCATATGTGTGCTCTCAGAAAACCATATATCAGAAGTTTAAACTTCTCATGGTTTAAAATGCATGATTTTTGTGCGATAGACATGACAATCAAAACCAAACAGATGTGTTTTGGCAGAGTATCTGAGGTACAAGCTGTACAGGCACAGCTCTATTCTGGAAAAGAGGGAGGGGAACATTTGCATTTAAAGAGACATGCATGAAAATGTTTCTGCTTCCACTCAAAATAGGCATTTTCAAAATGATATAATAAATGATCTGTGAGCTGAAACTTCACAGATGCATTCTGGGTACACCTGAGACTTATATTACATCTTGTAAAAATAGGCATAAAAGGTCACCTTTAAAGCTGCATTAATTGTTTTGCAATTTTTAAATTAGCTGAGGATATTTTGAATCATAAATCAGTCAAATCTTATAAACCCATTTATTTGTTCAGATTTCTGCAAGCTACATTGTTGCACCAGTAGGTGGCGACAAATGTTTATGACAAATTCCTGCATAATCCTGTCTTCAAATCTACTAGAAACTCCAGAAAGCATTTTCACCACAAATGGCACTAATCCCAAGCATTAATCTATTTCATTAATGATGCATTATAATCTCTCAGATCAACAAAGTAGGCTGACAGCATAAAGGGCTTTCTCCTAAACTGACCAATCAGAATGGATATTTGCTTCAGAGTTGCATCCCTCCATAAACATAACCAATCACTGTCAGAGGTTAACCATTCAAGCCAAACAACTTTCAGTATCACTTTAGAACATCACCAAACCCCTTTGATATGAAAACAACAGGTGAAAAGAAAATTAAAACATACTGATAAAATCCAAACGAATTAAGGCTCATACAGCCCTGCTCGAAAATTTGTGAACCCTTTAGAATTGTCTATATTTATGCATAAATATGGCCCAAAACAATCAGATTTTTCGCACAAGTCCTGAAAGTAAACAAAAAGAGCCTAATCAAACAAAAGAGAAAAATATTTATTCATTTATATCATTTATTTATTAAGGAAAATTATCCAATATTACATATGTGAATCTCAGGGTGAAACTAGAATCTAAACAGTCGACAAACTTTCAAGCATCACTGTATTAATGGAACTACTTCTGCTCATTTATGACCACAAGTCTGGGTACTCAGACAGACCAAAAGTCAGACTGTCTACTTGAATCAATTACTTTTATTTTTAGTTGTTAGAACAGCTAATTAAGCATACTAGATATGTTTGGACAAAATGTGCGGTTTTCAATTGGATTTGAGTTTAGTCAATAATACTGTATTTATACACACATAAAATTTGTAATGAACATTATTTTCAGCTTAAACGTCAATGGGCCGTATTTGGCAATGCTTTTGAAATGATTTGTAAAATCATTTTGAAGTGAGATTAGTAGGAGAAGCCTCTGAATATGCCTTACTAGTGTTATTCCTGTGGGTGTAGTTTGCAAAACTTGGCTGTTGGCTCCATGTAAACAGTGCTTTACGGTTACTTTCGTCACATCCTTCCCATGGTATTCCTAGTATCTTGACATGGAATTGTATATATGGTCTGCTTGTACATGCAGTATTGGTGAGCAGTACTAAACATTAAACACTTATTGCGGTTGCCTGCTAGGCTGTTATTATGGTAATGCACTTAAGAATGTGTTTCTCATTCATTTATACAGAGGGGTGAAATTATTGTTGTGGTAATTCACAGCTTTTCACAGATGCGGCCCATAAACTCAACCTAGATTATGCCTCAAAGGTAACTCCACATAAGTGGCTGCTTTCTTTGGTCAGGGCACTAATTTCTTAGCTTTTTCTGCTTTCTCTGCATTGATAACATGCAATTTAGTGTTACTGGTCAGCAAACCAGTGGAATATTTAAAGAGATCTACCAGTTTACCAGCAGTTTTGACAGTTCATCTCAACTCATTCCAAAGTGTGCCGATCAGCAAGCAAAAAATATCCCACTAATTTCAGAATAAATGAGAAGACTTGAGTAATTACAGTGATTGACTCTGTGATGATGTTGCGTCTTGCTTTGATCTTCGTCTCTGAAGAAGACGAACAGACACACCAGGTGGCGTCTTCCATATGGTCTCGCTTCAACTGACACCACACATGCACACACACACTTATCAGCACACTCAGACTCATTAGCACCCAATTCACACTTTGCACTGAATTTTATATTATGGGGTCTAACCGGTGTCTAATAGATGCAGATCCCCTCTAAGATGTTATGTTATCTATAATGCTGATGTTTTTTTTGTTTTGTTTTTTTTTTCACAGGGGAACTACAGTAAGACCCAATGACTTAATTTATTAGCATTCTTTCAGCTCGTCAATTTCAATATTTATACATCTATGGATTTTGTGTAGATTTTTTTTGTGTGGGGTTTTTTTTTTTAGTCACTTAAAATCTAGGGATGCATCGATACCAACTTTTTCAAAACTGATCCAAAACCAAAATTCAGAATAGCGGCCAATACCTATCCAATACCATTTTGTGACATCACATTCCGCTTTTGGTTTGTTTAGATCTTATATGTCCATTTTGCATTGATATATCAGCCAAATTGCACCAGAGTTTGTTTGGAAATAGACCAAGACCCCCTGAAATGGTAGGTCTCCTCTGCTTGATGGTGTGTACCAAAGTTTGCATGGTCACCAAAGTCACTTATTTAAATGAACTGCACTAACAAAGCAATCGCACCAGAGTTCGTTTTAATTGAACCAAACCTGCCAAGTGTGAACACACCTTTACAGTTGACCTCAAGGTAGGCTGAAATGATTATTCAACATTATGGACAACGGCGATAATAAAATATTGTCGACAAAATAGTCGTTTGATCTCATTTGACCACATGTAAGAGCCTGAAATAATGTGGTTTGAGTGGAGTGGCGCTGTAGCGCAAGACTGTAATTCAGCTCTCCTGGATGCAATAAAACAGAAGAAGAGACACACAGTGCTTATGTCGGAGTGTAAATGCAGCCAAAAAAAGTTCCAGTGAGCTCTAGTGGTAACTTATCTTCAGCTATTCTTTTTAATAGTTATATTTTAAGTATTTCTGAATGGAATTTACATAGTTGATGTCAAATTTGCATATATGTGATTATCATGATTCCTCAATTCAATTGAGTACTCAATAAAAAAAAAAAATCCTCAGTTGCACTTGCCCATGTTAAGAAACTGGCTAAATACTGGAAGTGGTGCATTCTATGAATGAGAATCCATGCTAATTATTAGTGCGTTTTCCAAGGCTGCATGACATATTAAACCAATTTAAAAAATGATAATAATATACCACAGCGCATAACGTTATTGTGAATTCACAAATGCTACAATTCAAATAAATAAATATATACGATGCAGGTTTCATATATGTGCTTTAAATATTTACATGCATGTAGGTTATGTATGTGCGTCTCAGAGCAGCTCCGTTCACAATAAACGCTGCTCCATTATTTACATGTGTGGAACGTCTCAAAGTGAATCTCTACATATTGCTGAGTTTGGGTTTATTATAACGTTCATCTGGGAACGCAACGTATATCATTTCATCAGATTTGTAAGGTAAATCGTTTATAAACCTATGCAAACACAGCAGAATACATCAATATCTTTCTTGATATGCTAACTGTTCATCGTGATTTAAAAATAAAAGTTTAAACCCTCGAGTTTACACGTATCCACAAATTCAAGAAATTACAGTGGCTGTAGCATTTCTGTAAAGTAAATGGCCAAACATTAAAGATTAAGTGGACATTTGAATTAAATGTTTAGTCAATATTAAACAAGTATTAGATTGTGCAGTGAAATGTAAAAACAATCGTCACTCCGTTGGTGCCCTCTGCAGTCATTACTTATAATGCAAAATGTACATTAGTTCTATTGTTTATAATACATTATGTATTTATGTTTTGTTCAATAAAACCATATGATTACTTGCTTTTCATACTTTATTTGAACAAATAATTATTGCAACAATTTCCCCCCACCAAACCCGCCACATGCTTTAGGTGGTCTGTTAAAACTCAATAGGCGAGACAGACGCGGATTCCCGCTGTAACTTCACCTGCTGGTGTCGCTGTTGAACAATGTCTCTTTAGAAAAACAAGTGATTTATACACTTTTTTAATGTTATATTTTGTAATATTGGCATTGTTTGATTTTTGTACAAAAAATTTTGTCCTCATCCAATATTTTGAGGAGACACTGCCTCCCTTGCCTCCTAAGAGGAAACATCCCTGGATTATGTATAACTCAGTATTTTAACTACAGTAGTTGTAAAAGCTGAATAATCGATCAAAGCCTACTCATTAATGAGTGAAATATTTAATAATCAGTCGAGTAATCATTCTAATAATCGCTAGTTTAATCGATTATCAAAATAATCGTTCATTGCAGCCCTACCTCAAGGACACATTCAGATCTGCCTCCTTTTAATCAACAACCAACAGATAAAACGTCAGTCTGTACCAAACAAGTCTCAACTTTTCTTTTTCTGAGTTCTTTTTCTCAACATCTCTAAATATCCACACAATGTTAATCCTATGCTGGTGAACACATCAGTGCACTTGCCCCCACTGCAGCTGGTACACCCACACAGCTTTCTGCTCCTTAATGCTAATTTTTAGATACTGGATAGGCACATGGTACAAGCGAACCTTTCCAGGATCAGTGCTGTTTTCAAAATGGATCCTGGTTGCTTTTTGGGAATAAAACAAAACTGTGTGTGCTGGTTTTTCTGACTGAAAGCAGATGACATAATTGCAGAGCATGCTTATGATAAACAGTGCACTTTTGATTATCATTAGCATTGGTGTGGACCCTGATATAGTTATCGTTCTTGGAGTGAACAGGCCTTAAGTTTGCAATTTTTTTTGGGGGGGGGGGGGGGCACTGTATATCCTATCTATAGGCAGCCAAAGAAAGCAATTCCTACTTCGGCCTTCTTTTACTTTCATGTGATTGCTTTACAGTATAATGATTTCTAACAATCGATGACCCTTCCTATAAACTTTACCCTGCTTCTAACCCTGAGGAGAAGATAAAGACAAGGCAAGAGTTTGA
>NC_133366.1:44990636-45040636 GCF_049309525.1 Garra rufa | reverse complement strand
CTGTGAAAAAACCGCGTCTCTCTGGTCAGCCTAGGGTCCGAGATATGCCAAAAAAACAATCGGCGCTATCAACACACCACAGATAACCAAACAGTGTTCCAACCAATCAGCGTCAGGGGTTTGGTGTTGTGGACTTTCCTACTGGTGCAGGGATGTGAGGGAGGCGGAGCGAACGTCCACAACACCAAATCCCTGACGCTGATTGGTTGGAACACTGTTTGTTTTTGTGTGGAAAGGTTGGTAGTACCGATTGTTTTTTTGGCATATCTCGGACCCTAGGCTGACCAGAGAGACGCGGTTTTTTCACAGACAATTTATGGGGCAGTCAGCGAGCGGATCCTGAAGAAAGGTAAGCTGAAATTGACACTTATGTTTTAGGCTAGAAATCGCTGATACAGCCTTTAACTCTCAATGCTTTGTTATTTTTTAATTTGTCGGCTGCATAAATCCAAAGCAGTCTGCAAAGCCAATCCTGCTCTAAATTCAGTCTTATCCGAACACTTCTGTGCAACAGATACTCTTTTCTTATTAATCCCCATGTCATACCTGAATGTATTCCCAACAGCCTGTCTCCAATTTAACCTTTTAGTTTAATAGATAATTAACAACCCATAGTCTCCCGAGCGTTTGCAACATGCACGCACACACGCAAACACAATTTTCTATCATTTATCCACGTCAACAAACTTACTGGTCTATGGAAAGGCTCTTTAAATTCAGTAGCGGCGATAATTACGGGAAAGAATAAGCCATGAGTGAGTTCATCTTGTGAGTCATTTTCGGGGTTAAGAGCTGTTCGCCGTGACATATGGAGACGCTGTGGCAGTGATGTAGAGCATCGGTGTGAGAGTTTAATATGCCAGGCACGTTGAGTTACTCTCCTCTCTGTGAACTTAGGCGATACTTCAAAGCCACGCTTTTGTCATGTCTAAAGAATGTGTCATCGATGTGAGATGGGATCAAAGTTTCTGTTTTGTGTGTCTGAAGCTCTGTTCCACAACCTAGCGGGCTTCTAACACGGCATCCTCAACAGCATGGGAACTCAAACGTGACTGATTTGGAGCGCTCTAAGGCAAATCCATGTGCCACACCAATAGCTTGTCTCACATGAAGCGCATTGGGAGATTTGACTCAGAACTGACCTGCTGGAGACATTGGCATGATACTCTAATAAGCATAAAACACAGCGCACACAAATATTTGGGTAAAATAATATTATTCTAATTACATTACAGCTATTTTTATTAATACTTGCCGTATCGATTGTGGATCTGAAGTACATGATGCTTTATATAAGCAGTTTAGGTTTTTATTGGAAATTATTCTTACTGTACATTGGTCGGAATTTTGTAGCTGTGACTTTGCAAAGCATTTATTTGCCATTTGTGTTTAAGGGACCTTCTAAATTTTGCAGTACAGAGATAAAAACTGCAGAGATGACAAATGACAAATCTAGGCAAGCGCTTATCACTGTTGAATGAAGAGAAAAGCCTAAAACATTGATTTACCTTGGAGTAAATGTATGTCTTAAAGGAGTAGATCACTTTCAGAACAAAAATTGACAGATAATGCACTCACCCCCTTATCATCCAAAATGTTCATGTCTTTCTTTCTTCAGTTGTAAAGAAATGGTGTTTTTTGAGGAAAACATTTCAGGATTTCTCTCCATATAATGGACTTCTATGGTGCCCCCGAGTTTGAACTTCCAAAATGCAGTTTAAAAGCAGGTTCAAAAGGCTCTAAATGATCCCAGCCGAGGAAGAAGGGTCTTATCAAGCGGAACGATCGGTTATTTTCTAAAATCATTTACAACTTACATACTTTTTAATCTCAATCGCTCGTCTTGCTGAGCTAGACAAGACGAGCATTTGAGGTTAAAAAGTATATAAATTGTAATTTTGTTTTTAGAAAATAACCCATCATTTTGCTAGATAAGACCCTTTTTTCCTCGGCTTTGATCGTTTATAGCCCTTTAAAGCTGCATTTTGGATGTTCAATGTCTGAAATGGTTTACTCAACAAACATAATTTCCTTACAACTGAAGAAAGAAAGACATGAACATCTTGGATGACAAGGGGGTGAGTACATTATCTGTAAATTTTTGTTCTGAAAGTGAATTTCTCCTTTAACTTATGTTATACAGTACTTGATTGAGGGCTGACATGTAGTGTAACCCAAGGCATGAACTTCTCAGTATTAATTTGGTGGGGGGTAAATGAGAATGAATGATGGAAAGTCACCTGAGAGGAGGCAATGCTTCTATTGCGATATGATTGGATATGACTGGTTTTGTTCATCTGTGATTGGTTCATACGATAAATCGCTCCTGTTGTGTTTGTGCGTGCTCCGTTAGCAAATTATTCTGAATTAACAATATATTGGTGTTAATGGGAAAACAAATTTAAAAAATGAAGTAAACAACTCACACACTTAGATATAACCACTTTGTTACGTCAAAATAAGACTTAAAATGGCATGATCTGTGAAAGTTTTTAGTGAGTAATCAGCTTAGTGAAAATTAAAGTAAATCTCAACTTTTAAAAAATTAAAAAATAGTCAACTATTTAAAAGAACACCTGAACATAAGTTCACAAATAAAATATATTGTTTACATTGTTACTACCTTGAGTTATTATTTTGGAATAAATGTAAAATGCTTAAAAACACTAACTTGATTAGATTCATACATGGCTTTCATAATTAGAATATTGATTACTTTGTTAATGTAGGAATATATACAATAGAATTGGGACTGGGACATGAATATATACAATACAAATTATGACTGGGTCATTTACATTTCATTAAAAATTTGAGGACCACCACGCATATATATTCTCTTTGTTGTAAATTATTAAAGTATGTTGCACATGAAAATAAAAATTTAGTCTCTCTCTATTTCAAAAATTCTTTGTAATTAATTGTGAAATTTACTAAGAGGTCAATTCTAGGTAAATTTTTCAGTGTATGTTTTACAAAAAAATACTATTCTAGTCTTTCTACTTCAAAATTGTATTTTTAATTTCATGTTACTTGTGGTTTGTAATTATTCATAAAATTTACTAGTGTTTTTTTTTTTCAAACTCAAAACTAAAAGTTCAAAGTAAACGCTACACTATTTTTTATTTTTGAAATATTTGCATAAAATTTGATTAAAAAATAAACTCGATTAGATAGGAGTGGGTTGGTAATTTAGAGACAAAAGGTCAAATATTAATAAAAAGTTAAATAAATAATACCATTATATAAATGTAAAGTGCCAATTTATGTTTTCCCAAATAGGTAAAATGTTAGCATGAGGCATTTGAAAGGATCTATTTTGATCATTTGAACTTCAAATGTACATATGATGTTGATCACACTCAACAATGCATCCAAAGCATTTTTATAATGATCAAAACAGGTACATTCTGCATTTGCAATAATGGCACATTATTTTAGCTAAAGAGCACTGGCAGTTTCAGTAATGGGCTCGGATTTGATGTAAACTGCGTAAGCAGCTTGTCAGAGTCTGGGCCTCAGTGGAGTTGACTTCTGCTGGTCCCAAACACTCAGTCACCGCAAAGCCAGACAGCATAAGCCACCAGACACCCTGCAATTCTATTAGATTTATTATCTTTTCACAAAGTAAATTTGACCTTCTCCCTTTGTCCTCTCTTTCCTTCTTTTCCTCCATGTTTTAACTGTCTTTACCACTGTATTTACTTGTTATCAATAAATCTATTCCATCATCTTTTTGTCCTGAATGATACCACAGTGACAAAATGAGCAAATCACAAGAGGTCTGGCCGACTTTGTTACTCTTTGTCCTTCAAGGACTCTTATGAATGCTTGACCATTCTTAAAATCACTTACAGTACTGCAGGTGCACTGTTGATGATTATTCTGAGAAAAGCATGATGATCCATTTTTTTGAAGATGTGTGTGGGCCAGGGAGTACACACCTGTATTTGCCTAAGTCCCAAATCTGTTTATCTTATGTAATGCACCATTAAGCGGTGTAATCTTATTTGAGAGGCTAGGTCACTCACTTATAATCAAGGGTTTGAAAGGTTGGACCCTGATGGGTCCTGTGCAATTTCATTACAACCCTGGAGATGAAAAACTGGGGACAAGGTTAAATTGATCCCCAGAGACATTAGTCCAAATGAACCCTGGCTTACAAACTCAATGCTTCTGTTATAGACAAACAAACTGAACGTTATACAGTAAAGTTTTTTTTTTCTGTCACCTCCTAATAGTGTTGCTCACACCAATTTCTTTTTTTCCCCTGAGCTCCCTTGAGGCAATGAGCATGGACAGTCCATCTGGGACAAACCCTGTCTACTGTATCTCTTTTGCTTCCACTCAAAACAGCACCTAGAACTAGTGTATAAACTGGGATCACACTCCCCAGCCCTCAGAGATGGATAGATATCATTTATTATCCGGTAGCCTTAAGTCTTAAGGTATCTGTACACATCCAATTTCTGTTTAAAGACATAATGCAGCATAAACATGGTACAGCACTGACTCATAGTATCCAAACCAGCTCTGGCGCTACTTCAAAACAGCCTTAAACTTTATATTTCATAATTTATATCTATGTTGTTTCTAAGGTTTTTTTTTCTATCCGTAATTTAATTATTCAATGTCATGTTAAAAACATTATTTCTGTATTCATAATGTCTGTGTACAGTTTGTATAAATGTGGTATAGATGCTACTTCAGATGCAGCTGTGCTGCAGTGTAAAGTTGACATACATTAAAGAAACAGTTTATCCAAAAAAATGCATAAAATTTACTTACCCTCAGGCCATCCAAGATGCATTTGAGTTTAAATGGGTGCCGTCAGAATGAGAGTTCAAACAGTTGATAAAAATGTCACAATAATCCACAAACTGCGTATTTGTAATAAATCCACCAAGACGTTTTTAACGTCTTTAGGGATAACATGAGTCCTCTGTCCATAATATTGCTTTTTCCAGTGAATATGTTGTCTTGTCTGAATCAGGAGAGAAATATGCACAGATCAAGCACTGCTTGCAACCGAAACAGTCCTGAACAAGTAGATGTGAGAGGACAACAGGGAACTCACTTTTCCACTGGAAGGAAGCATTGTTATGGAATATGGTGTTTTGAACAGAAGCGACAGTTTAAAGATAAACGCCTTATAATGATGAATTTGTTTCTTACAGACACATAGCTTTTCACTTCACAAGATGTTCATTGATGGACTGAAGTCATGTTGTGGATTATTGTGATGTTTTTATCTGCTGTTTGGACTCTCATTCTAATGGCACCCATTCACTGCAGAGTAACCATTGGTGAGCAAGTGACGTAATGCTAAATTTCTCAAACAAAACAAACTCATCTACAGTACATCTTAGATGACCTGAGGGTGAGTAAATGTTTTGCAACTTTTCATTATGGGATAAACTATTACTTTAAACCATGGCAAAAATTATGATATTTGTTTACAAAACTATTACAGTCTCAAAAGTTGAGGCAGCATTGCAGCATTAGGCTGTTTCAGGTCTCGTTTTAGATGATGAAACCCACTGCACCATCATTCCATTACAGTACAATCTAATGATGTTAGGCCCTATTAACTAACCAGAACATAAATGTTACAACTGTCATTTGCATCTTCGTGACAATTGCCTTCGAAATATTACTTATTTCGAAATATAACTTCCCGATTTCATTAAGAATCTGCATTAAAACGCTTCATTTATTGTAGACTTAATTGTGTTGCTCACACAAATTTTCTTTTTTTCCCCCTCCGCTCCCTTGAAGCGATGAGCATGGACAATCTATTGGGACAATCCCTGTCTACTTTCTAACCTCTGTTTCCACACTTACAGTAACAGCGCCTGGGACAAGCGTATAAATCTTTGATCACAATCTTCAGCCCTCAGAGAGCAGCGCATATCGATAATTATCCTCTAGCCAGCAGTGCCTGCTTAGCAAGTCTTACATGCATTAATGCATGTAAGAAAGATTTCTTTTTTTTTTATTTTTTACATAACCATTATAATCTGGCATTTTGAACAGAGACAGACTGATGATTAGTTTGTCCTGATATTCAATCTTTTCAACTTATTAAATCTCTACTATCAGTAATTGATTGATTGATCACCATGGAAAAGCAGCCTTTATGCTACACGCTGTTTAACCATATTTGTGACCCTGGACCACAAAACCAGTCTTAAGTGTACGGGTATATTTGTAGCAATAGCCAAAAATATATTGTATTGGTCAAACTTACAGATTTTTCTTTTATGCCAAAAATCATTAGGATATTAAGTAAAGGTCATGTTCCATGAAGATATTTTGTCTGTTTTCTGCCATAAATATATCATAACTTAATTTTTGATTAGTAATATGCATTGCTAAAAACTTCATTTGGCCAAATTTCTAGATTTTAAATTGTTCTAGATTTAATAAACTTCTGTAAAATGTTGTTCTATCCTATTCGGTTTTCATATCATAGATAAATCTCAATTTCAAAAAAGTGACCCTTCGGACAGGTTTTGTGGTCCAGGGTCACATTTAATAAATTGTTTGGATAACTACTTTGACTCATTGAAATAACAACCATTCATTCCCAAATTAGAAGTGTATTATTTAAGATTCAGATAGCCCTAAATAAAAATGCTAAATAAATCTGCCACCCTCTAGATTGCAAACAAATTTGAATAAATAATTTTAATCATCATCATTAATAAAATATCTCTAATCAGAATGTATATTATTTTGTTGTTCTATTATGATAATTAATTATTGTTATTAAAAACAAAGCAATTTTGGGCACTTAGACATAAAAAATGCATATTGGTACAGTCACCAAAAATCAATATCGAGTGATCTCGAAGTTGAACTCAAACCAACACTGCAGCATTAAGCATCCATGCAGTCATCAGGATCATTTAAGATGATGAAACCCCAGTACAGCATTACAACATAATATTCAAGTTGTTAGAAGACCCTTTAAGGAAACAAAACATGAATTTTGTGCTAACTCTTATCGTTGGTCTCAATATTGGCCGTCAAATCTCATGAAGCTTCGCCCATTCGTTTAAATCTACATGAAAAACGCTTCATTTACTTTACAGAGCAGGTTTCCATTGCCAGCTGCGTGGTGTGTCCATTCTTGTTGACCAAACGCACGCACTGGCACCTGCAGATGTAGGTACGAAGGCGCTTGAGCGCTTTCACTTTTGCGACGCATCAAACGATGCTCGACAAAAGACGTTTGGAACTTCAGTGCGAATGTAACGAATCCCCGTATGGCGTGCCTTACCTGATGCGCCTCTCTATATGGATATTGTATCGCCCCTCGTATCAAACACGGAGGGTGCTCCGTGGTCTTCTTATGTGGCAGGAGAGTCTGGAATACTATTTATCATTGGCGTCCTCACGAGATCCTCATATTCCCCATGTAGAACCAGTGGAACGCGTTCGGCGACTGTACAAGCCTCTTTTCTTTCCTCTATTTTCCTTTCTTACTCTCTCACACATGCATTAACACGCACTGCACAAACGCCCCATTGGGCTCTCCACGCGTAAACGCCATGAGGAGCATCCCTGACTACAATGCGCATTTTATCCCTCCTGTGCGCGCGGCTTATTTCAGTCTATTCAACGCAGCGCAGTTCTCACAGGGACAGAAATATCGAGGTTTGGTCAGCAGAAAGGCTGTTTAACTCACATTGCCAACGGACGCTAGATACAGGTGGTTTTGCGAATCTCCGACGTCTTTTTCCAAAAGTGCGGAGCGTGGAATATTTTAAAAGAACAAGTGCGTCTAGCGCTCGTATGGCGGCATCTTGTCTTCATATTGGGCTTCGCGGCAACTGCAAAGATTCCAGCGTTCGCGCGCTGCGGTTGTCATGGTGTCAGACTGAGGGATGCTGCTGTGGCGCTTGATTCGTGACATCACACAGCCGTTAGAATTGCTACAAGTTTTCTTTTATTGGTTAACACTTACGGGGTTTCCCTTCTTATAATTTAACTCTTAAATGTTGGAGTTAGGGATGATTTTGCTACGATATTACATTCCTTCCAATGGGAATCATACTGTTACAGAAATAGATAGGCTACATCTACAAAGGAAATTCTGGTATCGTTTAATCAGACGTCGTTCCAAGTCTTTATAGAGTTTTTGAGCACAAAAGGAGACGTTTTGAATAATGTTTATGCTGGATTGCAATTTTTCCATTTCGTTGTCAAGACGCAAAATATGACTACTTTTAAAAATCCAACTTTTTAAAGAAATAGTTCATCCAAAACTGAAAATTTGCTGAAAATGTACTCACTCTCTGACCCTGGACCACAAAACCAGTCATAAGTGTCAATTGTCCGAGATATAACTTTTTGAAAATCTGAAATCTGAGGGTGCAAAAAAATCTAAATATTGAGAAAATCGCCTTTAATGTTGTCCAATTAAGTTCTTAGCAATGCATATTACTAATCAAAAAATGAAGTTTTGATATAATTACTGTAGGAAATTTACAAAACATCTTCATGGAACATGATCTTTACTTAATATCCTAATGATTTTTGCCATGAAATAAAAATGGATCATTTTGACCCATTGCTACAAACATACCTGTGCTGGTTTTGTGGTCCAGGGTCTCAAATTAGTTTATTTCTTCATCAGAACAGATTTGGAGAAATTAGCATTACATCATTTGCTCACCAATGGATCCTCTGCAGTGAATGGGTGCCTTCAGAATGAGAGTTCAAACAGCTGATAAAAACATCACAATAATCCACAAGTAATCTACACAGCTCCAGTCCATTAATTAACATCTTGTAAAGTGAAAAGCTGCATGTTTGTACAGTGTAAAAAGTTTTCACCAGTTTCAACTTTGTAAGTTCAGCAGTTGCCTTAACATTTTAAGTTAAATCAACATAAAACTACAAGTAATTTCAACTCATAAGTTAAATCAACTTAAAAGTACAAGTCATTTTAACTGATTTTATTGACATGAGTTGAAATAACTTAAAGTTTTAAGTTGATTTAACAGTAATGGATAACAGTTTCCATTATTAAGGCTTTTTATCTGCATTTTAACTGTCGCTTCTGTACAAAGTAATAATCCAATGCTTCCTCCAGAGTAAAAGTCAATCCTCTGTTTTACTTTCACATCTATTTGTTTAGGACTGGTGCTTGATCTCTCCATATTTCTCTCCTGATTCAGATGAGACAACATTTTCACTGGAGAAAGCAATTTAGCCGATAGCACTGGTTTGAAGTTAAAAATGTCTTGATGGATTTGTTTATAACATATATCCAGCTTGTGGATTACTTACATGTGAATTGTTGTGACATTTTTAGCAACTGTTTGAACTCACATTCTAACGGCAGCCATTCAAACTCATATACATTTTGAATGGCCTGAGAGTAAGTAAATTTCATACATTTTTTGGGTCAACTATTTCTTTAATGTATGTCAACTAAAGGAATAGTTCACCCAAAAATGACATTTTGCTGAAAATGTACTCAGCCTCAGACCAGTATGTATATAAGATGTACATTAGTTTAGTTCTTCATCAGAACAGATTTGGAGAAATTAGCGTCACTTGCTCACCAATGGATCCTCTGCAGTGAATGGGTGCTGCCAAAATGAGAGTCCAAACAGCTGATAAAAACATCACAATAATCCACACAACTCCAGTCCATCAATGAATGTCTTGTCAACTCTAAGGTGTTCATATATCATATATGGTAAAAACAAAAAAAATAAGGCTATATATTTTAAATAACTGTTAATGTGATTCTTGGACACTAAGCACCAAACAGCAACTGACTGGCATGTTTGAATATGTGGATGAATGCCAATAAGGCATGACTGTCATCATAAAATAATATTCACTGCTAAATGTCTCTTCACTTTGACTTGTCTGTAATTGCAAGCAGAATCAGAGACGTAACAGCAGCCGCTCTCAAATGTGTGAGTCATTGATGTGTTTGGACAGAGCTTTGGAAATTTATGTCCCTGGATATTGACTGGCAGTTCTTCTAGCCGCCTCAAGGCATAGATGTGATTCACAATAGCCGTTTTGCCCTTATTAGCTGAGGACCTGAACACAAGAGAAACATTACAGAGTCCCACTGTGAGCTCACACTCATCGCCATTAAATAATCATTAAATACACACCTCCTCGCAGCTCAATCCATCATCAAAGGGAAATTTCCCTAATCTTGTCAGATGGTTCTGGGCTCTCTTCCCTCAACCAAAGCTACATCTTTTTCTTGAATTTACATCTAATATTAAAGTCATGAAAACACTATACACAAATGAAGAAAACTAATGCACCAGTTACCTTTTCCTTGTTGGCAAAAGCAACACATTACCATGTGCAGCATGGTATGCAGCATGTTGCAGCACTGAATTTAAACAATGCCTACAAACCGAACAAAACTGGCATATTTTGCTGATTATTGTTGCTGAAATTGGTCAGGTATTGTCATGTTTTGGGCTGTACTAATCGGTCTGACCATGAAAAACATTTGTACTATAGACTGCCAGACGTTCTAACAAATCAAGGACAAGAGTGCAAAAAACTGTCTGGGCAACAAAAGGCGTTTGTGGTTGGCCAAAGTGAACCAGGATTTCTGGGGCAAAAATCTTGACAACATTCATATTTGTTCTTATCATTTCTGGTCAGGTAGGTTATATATTAGGCTAATATCTTAATTAATACTGCTTGTATATATCTTTACCACCTATTAACTTTAGTTTGTCAAAACACTACCCTTTTTCTGCCTACTACTTAAGTCCTTTTCTATATAATTTAGCAGCTTCCACACATTTTTAACATGGTTTAAACAGCATAAATTAGCAGAACAATGTATTTAGTTGTACATTAGCTGTGCAGTCCATGCTGTTATTTACTTTTGAGTATCGCCAGTATTACTGCGTAGCCGGGAAACTGACCAAATCGTGACGTAAGTGCAAACCCATTATTAAAGGAACAGTTGACCCAAAAATTTAAATTTGCTAATAGAATGAGAGTTCAAAAGACTCCAGTCAATTATGTCTTGTGAAGCAAAAATCACTGGTTCTGGCTAAAATAAGAGTTCTCTATTTATAATATTGCTTTCTACAGAAAAAAAAAAGTTGTCCTGTCTGAATCAGGAGAGAAATATGTAAAAAAAAAAAAAAAAAAAAACAAGCACCTCTTTACAACTGTTTACAAATGAAAACAGTTCAAACAAACAATTTCAAATCAAATTTTATTGAACAATCATTCATTTACAAACTTGGCAATATCAAAACATCTTTATATTACAATATACAGAACAGGTCCATACAAAAATAATAGAAAAAGCATTTTTACCTTTCATTACCTTTAGGGCTTTTGTATACAAAATAAATTCATTATGGAATGCACAAAAGGTTGGTTTTACTTTCAAGTATTTCGTATGTAGAATTTACCTAACATGAGGATGTTATTTACCAGAAGATCATCTTTGCTATAGTTCATTACAATTCATCAAGGTAACATACCTTTGGGTAAAGCCAGTCATGGATATCCAACCATAACGCATCCACATACATGCAATGAAAAAACAAGTGATCTGTGGTTTCAGTGTCATCACAGAATATACATTTGTTAGTATTAAATGCAAATCTAAGTCTTAAGTACTCACTGGATGGATATATTTCACTGGATGGATATATAGTTTGTTTCTCTGTTTCTGCCACAGGATTTCCCCAAAGGACCGCCGATGATGCCAGCCTTGAAACAACATACAGCACTACACAATTTTTCTACAAGTTTGATTGCAACACATAATCATTACTATTAGTGTTCATCATCTGTTTTTGATTACACCATTACTGTTTTTAATATTTATACCATATGTACATCGACTTAACATACAGTAGTCACCACTAATAAGCTACTAAATATATTGTACTAGCCTACATTTTTTTTGTACAGCTGCTTTGCAACGATTTGTATTGTGAAAAGCGCTATACAAATAAACTTGAATTGAATTGAATTGAATTGAATTGAATATATCTCATTTAAAAATTTTAAATGAATTTCTTTAATTTTGGGAGATAAAGGAAATTTTAAGTTTTTAGTTTTGAGAATATGAATGGAATCTTTTTGGAAATTATAAGAAATTGAATTTCTGTAAACTATGATAGGATAGGAAATCAAACAAACAAAGGTGGATTTTGATGCAAGAGGATAACAGGGGATGGATCACTGGAGGAAGCATTATTATGGACTTCAATTTTGCCCAGAAACGACAGTATGTGATAGCATACAGATAGCCTAAGCCTAAAGCAATGGTTTGATTTTTTTTTTTTTTTTTTTTTTTTGCTTTTCAGCTTTTTGCTTTACAATACGGTAACTGATGGAATGGAGTCATGTGGATTATTGTGTTTTTTTGACTCTCATTCTGACGGCCCCCATTCACTACAGAAGATTCATTGGTAAGCAAGTGATATAATGCTAAATTTACTCAAATCTACATCTTGGATGGTCTGAGTGTGAGTACGTTTTCATTAAAATTTTCAATTTTTGGGTGAACTTTTCTATTAATTTAAACTAGGTAACTGCAGTAGAAAGTTCTCATAAAGAAATTATTTATGTTTGTTTTAGTTTTTATACTCCTTTTTTCTGTAATTGTGAAATTTAGCAATTTCTAAGTGAAAATTGTGTCTCACCAAAGAATTTTTTGTTCACACTGTTTTGACATTTAGCTGTGATGATTTCAGGTTTTACTGATTGCATTCAGTCCAGACAAAACATGACCAACACATGCTAAATAATTAAAATGGCAAGGGAAGGTATAAGAGCTGTGGGTTAGAAAATACAAACATTTCCCCACTGTGAATGTAGTAAATCCAGGGATTATTTCTATTTTTAGTTGTATTTTTTCAAGATGAATTTTGCAGTTTGCTGTACCATTACTTAATTTGGTGAAAGGGATATATTTTACCCAGTGGTTAAGTTAAAATATGAGTTTACAATACGCTTCTTGAGATGACTAATACATTAAATGCTTCAGTCCTGGTGAATGTTTATTGCTGCAATGAAAGCATCTCAGTGCATAAGTACACTTATCTATGAACATCCACATGTAGCAATTGTTTCTGCCCAGATTCCTCTCCATCTATTCAAGTAATAATAAATAATAAATTTGCTTCCCTTCCACAAAGGAATATGACATTCTTTCTCCTTACATCTACTGTGAGCCACTGTCCAATCGGAAGAAATCCTACTGAGGTTTCATTATCTATCGATGTTGCTTTGTTGGAAACATAACATTACAGACTCTGTCAGATTTAACAGAACTCAGCACATATTATTCACTGTGTTCAGTGAATATTTTCTGAAAAGTCATTTATTTTATTCATTAGTGTCAGTGATAAGGAAGTAGGAAGTTACAGTGTCCATCAGAAGACACTGCAGGCGCACTTAAAATGCCTGAATCTTGCTGCATTATGATTTGATGATATTTTAGTATGACTTATGATTTTATATTTTGCTAAAGAAAGAAAGCATAAGCAAACACTCAGAAAAGCTCTCTTTTGTTTGCAAATTTATTGTTTGTTTGATCATTTATTTAAAAGTGATTTAAAAGTATTCTTTCTTCATACCATTTAAAGGAATAGTTCACCCAAAAATGAACATTTGCTGAAAACCCTCAGATGTAATTTAATTTGTTTCTTCAACAGTTTTGAAGAAAATTATCGTTACATTATTTGCTCACTACTGGATCCTCTGCAGTGAATGGGTACCGTCAGAATGAGAGGCCAAACAGCTGAATAAAAACATTTTAAAAAATCTTGTGAAGTAAAAAGCTGCTTATTTGTAATAATCAAATCCATCATTATGAAATGAAATGCAAAATGTTGCTAAGTCCCATGCCATTGGTGTGGATTATTGTAATGTTTTTATCAGCTGTTTGGACTCTCATTCTGACGGCACCCATTTACTACAGAGGTTTCATTGGTGAACAAGTGATGTAATGCAAAATTTCTCCAAATCTGTTATGATGAAGAAACAAATATATATATCTACCAGAGGGTGAAGAAATATTAGTTTCTGAGAGAACCCTTCCTTTAAAATGGTTTACACTCCCGTTAGATTCATTATGTTAAACATCCTGATAATATATTATGGCAATTTATCCACAGTTGCTTGCTACAGTCGTTCCTGGAAATGAATAATTGATAAAGAGCTTAAAATGATTCCTCTATAAAAACAGACACCTACAATTTCCGCAATGAGCCGCATTAACAATGGACAAGCCCTCCTTGCTCATTTGTATTTGAACTGTGCTGGATGGCTCTATTAAATAATACATTAAACCTGGGTGTAATTTGGATGCATGCAAAGTATGGGGCTAGAACTGGTGAGAGATTGGTTTATCACACTGACATCTAATTACAAATGAATGAGTGGGTAAGCAGGTGTTTACAGGTTTCTCAGAGTGACAAACTATTATACACATGGCAGTGAATTTAAACCTTAGTGAACAGTTTAGTAAAGAAGTTTAGTGACCGTATGAATAATTTTAGTCAAATTGCTCCTTAACCATGTGAATTTATGAAAAGAAAGACTAAATATTTGAAAGTTTTAAAGTTTCCTGATAATTTACTCACCCCCGTTTCATCCAAGATGTTCATGTCTTTCTTTCTTCAGTCACAGAGAAAAGAAAAACATTCCAGGATTTTTCTCCATATAGTGAACTTCAATGGGGATCAGTGGGTTAAAGGTCCAAATTGCAGTTTTAATGCATTCTCAAAGGGCACTACACAATCCCAGCTGAGGAATAAGGGAGTTATCTATTGAAATGATTGGTCATTTTCTTAAAAAAAAAATGAAAATTTATATACTTTTTAACCACAAATGCTCATAGCTCTGCGATGCGCGTCTTTATGCATTGTGTAATCACATTGGAAAAGTCACATGCAGTTAGTTCTCCATCTGTGTACTTTGGTTAAAATTCTTATATTGTAAAGGTTGTTTGACTTTCTTTGCACGTTCGCTTTGTAAACACATTACGTAATAGTGAGGTCAAGCCAGATGAGCATTTCTGGTCAAAAAGTATAAATTAGTATTTTTCTTAGAAAATGACCAATTGTTTCGCTGTATAAGACCCTTATTCCTCAGCTGGGTTTATGTAGAGCCCTTTGAAGCTGCATTGAAACAGCAATTTGGACCTTCAGCCCATTGGCCACCATAGAAGTCCACTATATGGAGAAAAAACCTGGAATGTTTTCATCCAAAAACATTCTTGGATGACATGAGGGTGAGAAAAATAATCAGGATTTTTTTTATGTTGGATGTGAACTAATCCTTTAAAGTTCAAATGGTTTTATTTATGACTAAAACCACTTTGAAATTTATATTGTTCAAGGAAATACGATTGTGATCTATACTGGAGACACAAAAGGTACCGAATACCAGGAATGACCCATAGGTTTAAGTCCCATTGGTTACCAATAATTTGAATACCAATAGTATTTTTGACTGTACTTTTTGGTGACATAAGCAGAGCACCGTGAAACATCCACTCTAACCCTGCTTGTTCTGCCAATAATTTGAAAACAAAAAAGGAAATTGTTTTTCAAGACACAAGTGTTGTTCAACCTGTAGGGGAAGTTGTAAGTCTCTGTCTATAAGATTTTTACAAGATAAAAAAAAGAACATTTCAGGGGTAAGAAAATACAACAGTTGTGAAATACAATCCTTATATAATGTAAAACATATACGACTCCATAAAAAGCTTAGTTACTGTAATTAGATATAATCATTTTACTATTGAGTGACAAGCTTTAAATGACGGCGGGAGTTTTTGGTGTTTTCTTGAGATTGGCTAACTAAAAATGAAATTACAGAATTACCTGGCATAGCTCTTGGATAAGGTCACCATGAAGGGAGAACTAGCCTAAATAGGGAGAGAGAGGCTGACAAGAAAAGAAAGAGGAAGCCAACGGACCGTACAAGCCGTACAAGGCACTTACATCTCATAGTGATAGAAAGTAAAAGGTGGTTGTCATCTGTCACTTTAGCCCCTCATGACCATGAATCACTTTACTCCAATCTCATTTAATAGGTCATCAGGCCTTTTTTCAGGTTGAGTGTGCTTGCTTATAGAAAATACTGATGTTAAATTCTCCTCCAAACTGTCATTCTTATCATCTCAGGCAGAAATGCAATGCTCGCACAACCTTAGAAGGTTTATTATAGAAACGTCTTTAATTACTGGATCTATGAGTTGCATACATCACAGACATTACATCTCTCTATACATCATAGAGAGAAATATTATGTCCTCCAGTGATTTCTATACATCTGATATCCAGTAGATGGCAGTATTTCTCTCTGGACATCAGTCAAAATCATTCAAATCCCTTGATGTGCATCTACATCTGCACTCTTTTGGGATGTCTTAAGTATTTACTCAAAAAAGTGAACCAGATGCTTTGAGGTAAACTATAAGTCCTAATGGTGTAATTATGCTTATTTGCATACCAGTGCAGTATGCTTTTATGATGTTGCATTGGCATGCAACTTAGTATTCAGCCTATTTTTATAGTAATAATTATTTACTGTATCATATGTTTATGGTCAAATGCAACAAAAAATGCATTATACTACTTATGTCTTCACTTTGCACATGGCTTTGATTCTGCATGAGGTAACTGTGTGTCTTCGTTCAGCACATTTCACCAGTAAAAGCATTTTTAACACCTTTAGAGGCTCATCTTCTGTTCAGCAAGATGAGCTTGGTTTCAGTTTCAGCCACAAGCATGGACCACTGCACTGAAATGTTCCACTACAGTTGCACAACATTATGTAACATACAGGCTGTGCAATGCATTATCCCTTTCACTTTCCAGTAAACTCAATTTGTACAGCAGTGTAACAATGCATGGCAATGATTAAAGAAAAAAGAATCATCAGGTAACCAACTCTGAAATAACATTTGGTGTCACATTATAAGAACTAGAATCACATCTATACAAGAAAAGTCCAGTTGGTCACAATGGAAAACACAATGTCATTTAATAACCATAACAACATAATAACAATAATAAGGCGCTGAGTGCTAGTGCACCTGTGTCTGCCTTTAACTGGCCACTCCATGTTGAGACCTTCAGACCTTTGTATTGATAAGCTGTAGAAAAAAAGGTATGTATCAAGTGTCACATACAAGGGCACTGTAATGTACAACAACTAAGAATCAAAAGTTTTTTTTTTTAGCTCAAACCTGTGACGTTGAGGCGTATGAAATGGCCTTTTGCTTGAGTCCCACTCTTCAGACATGTGGCATCACACTGGTAGAAGCCACTGTCTTGAAGTTTTAAGGAACTAATTGTCAGGAAAATGTTCCGTAGCCTGTGCTCGGCTCTTTCTGTTTCATTCACTGTGATCAGATATGTGTTAGGATCCATAATGGGAAAATGCCCACTGCAATTTTTATACCACCATGTGGTCTGAATGTCACAGTCCTGTGTCTTATACTCCACTGTGCACTTCAGAGACAACAAAAGACCTTCAGTCTTCGTTATCGAATTGCCCGAGTATCTCACAGTCACTGCATATGGGAAATATTTTGTATTAGTGCATTAGAAATACAGAGTGTATCAAAAACAACCTGAGCACCAAAATGACTTTCACAAAAAGCTTAATTAAAAACAAATGTGACCCTGGACCACAAAACCAATCTTAAGTAGCACGGGTATATTTGTAGCAATAGCCAAAAATATATTTAGGGGTTAAAATGATAAATTTTTCTTTCATGCCAAAAATCATTAGAATGTTAAGTAAAGATCATGTTCCATGAAGATATTTTGTGAATTTCCTACGGTAAGTATATCAAAACTTCATTTTTGATTAGTAATATGCATTGCTTAAAACTTCATTTGAACAACTTTAAAGGCGATTTTCTCAGTATTTTGATTTTTTTGCACCCTCAGATTTGAAATTTTCAAATAGTTGTATCTCAGCCAAATATAGCCCTATACTAACAAACCATGCATCAATGAAAAGCGAATTCATTTTCATATGGTGCATACATCTCAATTTAAGAAAAATTATGATTGGTTTTGTGGTCCAGGGTCACAACTGTGTCCAATGTTTAAAAACAAAAAACAAAAAAAAAACTAGCAAATAAGTGCTGTTCAGAATTCCACCATGTCTGCTGGCAGTCACATACTGCACTACAGTGTACTTTGAAATATAAAATGTATATAAATATTAATTGAATTAGACTTACCTTCTGTTAGAGAGGTCGGCTGACTGCTGAAAACAACCATTATAAGAATCACAGCGGGCGGGTGAAGCATCTGCATGTTTTTGTGCTCAAGCAGATGAAATGGCTAACTTGAATATGGCTACCTGACGATTGTCTTACTATATATAGATGATTTCCATTGAATTTTGCAAATGCAGTATAATTTTAGACAATCACAGATCACAAACCTGCTGAAAAAAAGATGTAGCAGATGAGAGAACAAAATCTCAAAATGAACTTGTGTTCGGCTTTCGCTGGTGGTGGTTTGAAACTGCAAGTTGTGTTCAATGCTGCATAAACACCTTTTATGCAGCATGTAACACCTTAGACCTTGTATAAGAATCGTACGTCAACTTTTACTGCTAACGTGGTTACAGCGTTAAATGCGTCATTTTCGGCTAAACCAGACAGAGCATTCCTTTTTCTTTTTTTGCACAATGTCAGATATTCTGAACAGTAAAAAGAACAGTAACTGGGACTTCTTATCTCACAATTCAGATTTTCTTTCTCAGAATATCTCACAATTCTGCGTAAATAACTTGCAATTCTGACTTTTGCATGGCTTTACATTCAATTGATTCATAAAGTGCAAATGTATGAGCCTGAAAGTCTAAAGTATGAATATTATCTGTCTACAATATAGTTATTCTCTGTGCTCAAAACACTCTGACTGTATTAATGCAATGGAATACTATTTAGTAATGTAAACATAAATAAATAAAATAAATAAATAAGTTCATGATTCCTTGAAGGAACATATGGGTTTTTTAGTTCATGACAAATTTTTTTTTTTGCATTTTTGCTGTTGTGTCAGGCTAAAATGCACTTCATGTTGTAATTAACTGGTTTAATTTGACTCAAAAATATTATAAAGCATGACTGAACTAACATGACTGCAATAAGCAGAAAGTAAAAACAGTTGTGAAATATAAATATAGCTGCAAGCAGCAATTAAGGGGCCAAGCATTACAGAAGCAAGCAAGCATCAGATCAACTGTAGCTTTATTAACTGTTATTACTTTTGACCAGTGGGTGGCGCTGTAATCTGTTCTGTGTGAGGTGATAATGGCACACACAAAGTTTGCCTCAATATGTCAAAGCTATGCAGAGATACAGCCTCAGACGTAGTCTGGCATCATGCCTCAAATTTGTTGTGGTGCTATACAAAAACAGTTTTTTCTATCAACACGGAATTCATAACTTTTTGTCAGCGCAGTCTAAAAATAGTTTCATTCAATTTTGGTGAAAATTGGACTAATGGTCAAGGGGGAGTTTAAAAAAGTAGGTTTTCAACATAAATAAAAATGGTGGACAGGAAGTTTGTCTGACCAAATCTATGTTCTCGCCATTAACCAAGGAATATTTTGAGACCAGTTTCATTAAAAAATACTAAAGCAATCAAATATATATTTTTTTGAAATGTCATTAATTGTTAATGAATGACAATGGCACACACAAAGTTTGGTGTCAATATGTCAAGGCTTTGCAGAGATACAGCCTCAAACACAGTGTTTTGTATATTGACACGAAATCCATAACTTTTTGTCAGCATGGTCTGAAGATGATCTGAGCAAAATTTTGTGACATTCGGACCAACGATCTAGGAGGAGTTCAAAAAAGTAAATC
The DNA here is from genome assembly GCF_049309525.1 of Garra rufa. NCBI lineage: Eukaryota > Metazoa > Chordata > Actinopteri > Cypriniformes > Cyprinidae > Garra > Garra rufa. The sequence continues at coordinate 45,020,751 of NC_133366.1, read as the reverse complement.
TTCAACATAAATTATAACCGTAGGTAGGTAGGCTCAGGTCATGGTTGTCATAACACACACCAAGTTTGGTCTCAATATGTCAAACTGTTGCAGAGATATGGCTTCACATCCATTTTTGTGTGTTTTTCGTTGAATTCATTGGCACAATATTCAAGAACGGTTTGACTATTAACTTGAATTCCATAACTTCTTGCCAGCATGGGCTGAAGATGATCTGAGCCAATTTAGGTGAAAATTTGATAAACCATCTAGGATGAGTTTAAAAAAGTTATTAGCATGAACATGAGTGAAATTTTGGACAATTTTGGTGGCACTAGAGATTTTGAGTTAGAGACTCCAAATTGCTTTGTGTAATGTTGAGACTGTCCTCTATCTGTGTGCCAAATTTCATGACTTTCCCACAAGCGGTTCTATGGGCTGCCATAGACTTCCTCAGCGCAAAAATAAAAAGAAGAAGAAGCAGAATAATAAGAACACCAACGAATGCTTGGCCCCTAATTATTATAACAGTCCCTTAAAACCTTAGTACTTAGATAAAGTCATTCAGCACTAAGTGACCAGCAGAAAATGACGGAGGGTGTTTTCGGTGTTTTCTCAAGATAGAAGAAACTAAAAAATGAAATTGCAGAATTACCTGGCACATTCTTGGATAAAGTCACCATTAAGAGAGAACTAAATAGGGAGAGAGACACTGACTGGAAAAGAAAGAGGAAGTCAACGGACCGTACAAGCTGACTGAAGGTTCATTTTGCAGATGTGCTTTCTTAAGGCATTTAAATCTCACATCTCTCTAGTGTGAGTCTCTAGTGATAGAAGATAAAACCTGGTTGTCATGTGTCACTTTAGCCCCTCATTATGAATTATTCCAAACTCATTTAATAGGTAATCAGATCTTTTTTCAGGTTTAGTGTGCTTGGTTATATAAAATATTGATGTTAAATTCTCCTTCAAACTGTCATTCTTAGCATCAGAAGTGCAATGCTCAAACAACATTAGTTTTATTACTAGCCACAAAAGAAACACCTTTAATTACTTGGTTCATGAGTTGATTACATCACAGACATGAGAAAAATATTCCAGTGACTTCCATAAGACATCTGATATCCAGTAGATGGCAGTATTTCTCTCTTAGATCCTTAAATCCTCCATATCCCTTGGTTTGCATCTAAACCTGTGCACTTTTTGAATGTCTAAGTAGATTTTGTTTTGTTTTAACTTAAAAGGATAGTTCACCTAAAAATGAAAATTTGATGTTTATCTGCTTACCCCCAGGGCATCCAAGATGTAGGTGACTTTTTTTCTTCAATAGAACACAAACGAAGATTTTCAACTCAAATCGTTGCAGTCTGTCATAATGGCAGTCAATGGTTACCAAATCTTCAAGACCAAATTAAACCATGATGCGGCTCGTGATGATACATTGAGGTCTTAAGAAACAAAACGATCTGATCGGTCGGTGCAAAAAACGGAACAGTATTTATATCATTATTTACCTCTGAATCCAGAGAGTACTACTCTCCTGAGCGCATTCACATCAGCCCGCGCGTAATGCGTCAACATAGATGCACGCGCGGAAGCGATCTGTCACGCATATAAGTCACTCATTGTTTACATAGTCCATATTGGCCTCTCAAAATGGTAATTACTTGTGCTTATCATGACTCTGGCAACCGATTAAAAACTAAAAGATTATGTTTCCTTGCACGAACTCATCTGGGAGTGTTGACTTTTCACCGACTACATTGCCAGAGCACGTTGACGCGTCGCGCGCCGGCTGATGTGCACGCGCTTCAAACAGCTGAACGTTCGGGAACGTGGTGGATCAGAGGTAAATATTGATATAAATACTGTTTAGTTTCTTGCACAGGCCAATCGTTTTGTGTCTCAAGAAGTCATCTTTATATAGTCAGGCAAACTTGAGGTAGCCATATTCAAGTTAGCCATTTCATCTGGTCATGAGCCGCAGAGTTTAATTTGGTTTTGTCTGTGTATGTTTTTTTTTTTTTTTTCTCTAAAAGATTTAGTAACCATTGACTGCCATTATATGACTGACAGACTGCAACAGTTTGAGTTAAAAAATCTTTGTTTGTGTTCTACTGAAGAAACAAAGTCACCTAGGCTACATCTTGGATGCCCTGGGGGTAAGCAGATGAACATCAAATTTTCGGTTTTGGGTGAACTATCCCTGTAAGAACTTAACCCTGTAAAAAGTTGTGGGCTATAAAGTGTGCCCAATGCTTGAGGTAAACCATATGCATACGTAAAATATCATACTTTTATGGTGTTGCACTGGCATGCAAATTAGTATTCAGCCTCTTTTGGTAGCAATTATTGACTGTTAGAAAAAGGGAACTATGTCACATGTGCACAATCAAATGCAAAAAAATGCATTACACTGCTTGTGCCTTCACTGTACACATGACTTTGTTTCTGCAGTAGGTAACTGTGTGTTCACCACATTTGCACAGTAAAAGCATTTTTTTAGACTTGTGGAGGCTCATCTTCCATTCAGCAAGATGAGCTTGGTTTCATTTTAAGCCACAAGCCACTGCACTAAAATGTTCCAGTTAGAATGAATGTGGCACAACAAGTCATTTAACATACAAACTGTGTAATGCATGATCCTTTTTACAAAATAAAACAGCATTCTAATAAAACTCAAATTTGTACAGCAGTGTAACAATATAAATGGTAAAAATAATAATAATAATAATAATATTCATTATCAAGTACCAACCCTAAACAAATGTTTAGGTACATATGCTGTCACATTATAAGAATTGAATCTAAGACTTTGGATCACGTCTAGGATACTAGAAAAGTCCAGTCAGTAGCAGATTTAACAGTGCATGTCATGTATATTGCTCCATACTGAAAACACAATGTTATTTGTGACCCTGGACCACAAAACTAGTATATTTCTGGAATAGGACTTTCCATTGATGTATGGTTTTAAGTTGTCCAAATGAAGTTAGCAATGCATATTACTAATCAAATGTTACGTTTTGATATATTTACGGTAGGAAATTAACAAAATATCTTCATGGAACATGATCTTTACTTAATATCCTAATGATTTCTGGCATAAAGGAAAAAACAATCATTTTTTCATTTTCATCATGCTACAGTACTTATGACTGGTTTTGTGGTCCAGGGTCACATTTAATAACACCATAATAATAATATCAAGGCACTGAGTGCTAGCGCAGCTGGGTCTGCCTTTGACTGGCTGTTCCATGTTGAGTCCTTCAGACCTTTGTTTAGATCAGCTGTAGGAAAAAGAGGTTTGTGACATTAACAAGTGTCACATTCAAGAGCACTGTAACATACAAGAACTAAGAATCAAAATAATGTTTTTTCAGCTCAAACCTGTGACGGTGAGACGCACAAGATGACCTTTTGCTTGAGTCCCACTGTTGAGACATGTGGCATCACATTGGTAGGAGCCACTGTCTTGAAGTTTCAAGGAATTGAATGTCAGGAAAATGTTCCTTAGCCTGTCCTCATCTGTTTCTGTTTCATTTACTGTGATCAGATATGTGTTAGGATCAAAGAGGAGAAAACGTGCACTGCTGTTTTCATACCACCAATTGGTCTCAATGTTGCAATCCTGTGTCTTATACTCCACCGTGCACTTGAGAGACAACGAAAGACCTTCAGTCTTCGTTACCGGATCACGTGAATATTTCACTTTCACTGCACATGGGAAATATTTTGCATTAGCCCATAAAAAGTACTGAAAATATAAAAAATGACCTCAATACCAAAATGAAAGAAAGCTTTGAAAGCGGTGTTAACAAATGTGTCCCACTTATTCATTTATGCAATAAAAGAGCCAAATAAGTGCTAACCTGAATGCTACCATGCACGTCTGCTGTTAGTAACATATTAAAATATATAAAAATTCTTACCTAAGAAGTGAGTGAGACTTACCTGCTGATAGAGAAGTTGGCTGAATGCAGAGAACAACCATTATAAGAAACGCAGCAGTCGGGTAAAAGATCGGCATGTTTCTGTGCTCAGTCAGTCAGAGGAAATGGCTAACTTGAAAATGGCTGAAGTTTGTATGGTGCTGTACCACATAAAGACAACTTCCTTTGAACTCTGCAGATGCAGCATTGATGCATCATTTTAGACAATCACAGACCACATGCCTACTGAAAAAAAAGGATGTGGTGCTGTTTGAAAGCTTTAAGTTGATTATTTGAAGGAAACAAAATGTCAAAAATGTAATTAAATCTCTAATTAACTGTTGTTCAGTTTTCAGTGGTGGTTTAATACTGCAAGTTATTTTGTATGCAGCATAAGCACATAAAGTAGGTTTACCTTGTACTAAAATTATACCTCAACTTTCACTGCTAACAGTAAAAGTCGGTTACAGCTTTAAATGCATCATTTTCAGCTAAACCAGATAGAGCATCCCTTTTTGTCCACTATTTGAATAGTTTCCACTTTCTTCCTTTCAAAATCTGCAATGTTATGTAAAGTCAGAATTGCATTGTTTTTTTGTTTTGTTTTTTAGAATGACTCAAAATCTTGTCATATGTGTCTTAAAAGGTTGGTTCATCCAAAATTGAAAATTATCCCATCATTTACTCATCCTCCAGGCATAGGTTATATGACTTTCTTTTTTCAGACGAATCCAGTTGGAGTTAGATTTGCATAGGCGGGTATTTCTCTTCATCAGTCCAAAACAAGTCCAATAAAGTGCACCCATCCATAATAAAAAAGGCCTCCTGTAGTGAATTGATGCATTTTTGTAAGAAAAATATCCATATTTAAAATGTAAGAATCACTTTAATCTAGCTTGCGCCGGCTAATCGTGCACAGAAGCAGCTCCAGGTGAATGACGTAAATTGTTGGCTTTCTACGTCATCCAACCAGAACTGCTTCTGTCTACGACCAGCTCACGCAAGCTAGATTAAAGTGATTCTTATGTTTTAAATATGGATATGTTTCTTACAAAAATGCATTGTTTCACTACAGGAGGCCTTCATTCACTCCCCGGAGCTATTTGAGGCACTTTTTATTATGGATGGTGCACTTTATTGGACTTGTATTGAACTGATGAGGAGAAACACACATCTATGTTCTATTCTAAAGCTTGGAAATGCCAGGATAATTTTTAATATAACTCTGACTGGATTCGTCTGAAAGAAGGAAGTCATATACACCTAGGATGCCTGGAGGCTGAGTGGGCAAATTTGTATTTTTGTAGTAATAGCCAAAATTACATTGTATGGGTCAAAATTTTCTTTTATGCCAAAAAATCATTAGGATATTAAGTAAAGGTCATGTTCCATGGAAATATTGTGCACGTCTTATCGTAAATATATCAAAGCTTAATTTTTGATTAGTAATATGCATTGCTAAGAACTTAATTTGAACAGTTTTAAAGGCGATTTTCTCAATATTTAGATTTTTTTGCACCCTCAGGTCTTGGCCAAATATTGCCCTATCCCAACAAACCATACATCAGTAGAAATGTACAAATCTCAATTGACCTTATGACTGGTTTTGTGGTCCAAGGTCACATATGATATTTTTAGTCATCATGTGTGTTTCCTGCATAAATGTCCTGTTTTTATCCCATCTATGGGTTTACACATTTGGTAAAAATACAAAGTATAAAAATGTTATTAAGTAATCCATTCAATGAATCCAACAGTTCACATTTATTTGCAGTCACATATTACAGGAAATATAGGTAGGTAATAGTATACATTACACAGAAATCTTTTCAGAAACACAAATATGTTTGTTTATCCTTTTATGATTACTTGCCAATCATTTTGGCCAGCAAGATACACTTGACTTGTTGCAGTCAACAACAAACAATATTACAAATACTAACAATAGCAGTCATCTCGTATGCAGCCTGTAGAGTTTCCTGCAGGAAACCACAGAACAGCTTCTGTGCCCATTAATGACATAACTTTCACTTCTAAACTAATTAGTGTCAATTCATTGTCAGTACATTCAACTGAGTCATAAAGTGCAAATGCATGAGCCTAAAAATCTAAAGTAACAGTATGAATATCATCTGTCAATAGTAATTGTGTGATCAAAATACTCTGACATGGTATTTTGTACAGTGGTAATATATATTTAATTGTATTAATGCAATGGAATGTAAACATAAATAAATAAATTAAATAAATACTAGAGAACAAATTTATGATTCCTTTAAGGAATTTTAAGACACAGGTTAGAACCCAAAACTTCGTGTTAACAAAGATCATGAACAAAAATGTATACTATGAGGTAGCAGCAGAGTTAACATTCCTCGTTTGCGACATTAAGGGAGTCCTCATAAGATGATTTTTTCCCAAAAGTCGCTCCTTGGGGGGAAAAATAAGCAAAATTACATTATGCATTCAATTAGTTTGATATTGAGATATGTTCTTAAAAGATTACAGTATGTTGGGTTGATTTTGCTGCTTACTCATTAGTCTGATGTAAAGACAGATGATAATAATGACAAGAACCACAACAGCCATGGCAATGAGGACTGAAACTGTAATGATGTAACTTCTTGTTGCAACGTTGTTCACTGTAAGAAAAAAATGTAATTAAAATTTGGAAATGTCATCATAATGACTATCTTATTACGTTTTGCTGTTACTCATGTTGAACTTCTTACCTTTATAATCTACTTCAGGCACATAGATGTGGTTGCTCTTCTCCACGTTGTCACTCTGAGCCACACATTCCACGTACTTCCCATGAAACTCTGACAGTGGAAGTGTGAGATTGCTCGTAATGGTGGTTGAACTGTCTTTGTTGAGAGTTGTGAAACTACTTGGATTAAAGTTGTTCAACTCTTTCCCTGCAGATTTCCAGCGGATAGTTGGAGCTGGTTTACCAGTGGCTGAACAGGAGACTACAACATCTTGATCAGTCCTGGGTGCAGGAATCCCTGACGCTATTGTTATTTCTGATATACCTGCGAAAACACCAGAAAACAGAACTTAATAATGTACGATCTTTTAATACCACACACAAAAACAATGGATAACGCTGCATGCATTCCTTTTTTATTTAATACTGACCTAAATAAGATATTTCACATAAAAGATGTTTACATTTAGTCCACATGAAAAATAGTTGAATTTCAAAAGTTTACATCCCCTCAATTCTTAATACTGTGTTGTTACCTGAATGATCCACAGCTGTTTTTTTTTTTTTTGTTTGTTTGTTTGTTTTGTTTTTGATAGTTGTTCATGAGTCCCTTGTTTGTCCTAAATTAGTTAAACTGCCCCTTGATGTTCTAAAAAATCTTTCAGGTCCCACTAATTCTTTGGTTTTTCAGCATTTCTGTGTATTTCAACCCTTTCCAACAATGACTGTATTATTCTAAGATCCTTATTTTCACACTGAGGACAACAGAGGGACTCATATGCAACTATTACAGAAGGTTCAAACACTCACTGATGCTCCAGAAGGAAACATGATGCATTAAGCGATGCAGGTGAAAACAGGTTTTTTTTTTCACTTAGTACTGCCCTTCAGAAGCTACAGACGATATTTTCCAGAAGACAAAATAAGTTAAATAAGTTTAATTTAAGTAATGTACCCTGATCTTCCAATTCCAAAAGTTTTTATAAATTCAACTATTACCTTCTCTTGTGGACTACATGTAAACGTCTTTTATGTGAAATAGATTATTCAGGTCAGTACTAAATAAACAATAACATGCATTTTGTATGATTACTCTTAACATTTTGGTAGAGACTGCAAGGTGTATATAAACGTTTGACCTCAAGTGTATCAAAACTGCAAAACAGCTATGAAACACAAAAAGGAAACTGTACAAGGTTTTAACACATTTAAAACACATGTTATAGCCTGACCCAAATTGACATGCCCTAGTCTTAAAAACACAGTTCAATGTTTGTGACTTCCATGATTGCAAGGGTTTAGCTTACCTTTGACAGTGAGGCACAACGTCTGTCGTTTAGGTTGCAATGGATACACTTTGAAAGAACAAATGTAGCAAGCCTCGTCTTGAAATGTTGCGTTCTTTATCATAATGGACGTTGAATTAACTGACGCTGCGGTGAAAGTGACTTTTCCGACATACTGATCATCCACATGCTCCTTGAAGAGGTCGCTGAAAGTAGCCAGAGTTTGTACCGGTTCCGTGTCGCGCACCCGCTGCCAAGTGACTTGTTTGACTCCAGACGCGTCTGACAGCGCACAAGAGAACGAAGCATCCTGGCCGAACTCAACAGCTGTGTCTCCTCTTGCTATGATATCCGAAAGATAAGCTGTGGGAGAAAAACAAAAGTTGTTATAAACCTCCGGTCATATCCATCCAGTTTAGTTATTAGGTTACAAACTTTATAGCTTTGTCTCGAAAATCCTAGGCTATTGAGTAAAAAGTAGGTAATGACAAACCTCTGCTTATGAGGCTTAAAACTAAGATCAGTAAAAACAACATGTCGAATGGTTGGAATGGTCTGTTTGTGAACAGAAACGGCATAGGCTATATAGTAAAGCAGAAAGTGAAAGTATGAATTTCCCTTTCAGTATTACCGGTTGTGAGCGGGCATTTGAGGGTTTCCCGAAGCTATGGTATATCTCGTTGCTGACATGATCTTTTTTTTGTCCAGACTAGTAAACTAAAATAGGCTACATTAAAAGTTCAGGACATACCAAAGGACTTATATATGACGTAAAAAAGTGTTCAGAAAGTCCTGAAAGACAGATAGGCGCATGTACATGAATGTTAAGTTCCTCCGTTTATGTAGCCTAAATTTAAATTCATTATTTGCCAACTTTACAATCTGAGGTAATTATTGGAGTTTCCTATATAAATAAAGGATTTTGTATTATTTTATGGCAGGTAAAATGACTCAACACTTTGGGGAATAGATCATCAGTCTTAAACAGGAACAGTAGTATTTCCCAGAAACTAAAATTAATGCAGAAATGGTTAGTTTTGCTGTCTCATGTAGGCTACTGTGTTTTGGTAAATATCGTGTGTATTCATGAGGTCACGATATTCAGCATCCCACACTGCTGAACGATATTTCGGAAAACTGTTTCAAATACAGTGCCTTGCAAAATTATCCATACCCATTCTCTTTTCTTTTTTTTCACAGTTTGTGATGTTGCTGCCTTATGTTAAACTACTTTAAATTACTTTTTTATCACATCTACACTCCCTTCTATAATGGCAAAGCAAAACATTTTTAATTATTAATTATTATTATTAAAAATAAAAAACTGAAAAGATCCCGTTGCATAAGTATTCATACCCTTTTCTGGGACACTCGAAATTTAGCTCAGGAGCATTCGTATTGCTTCTAGATGTTACTACACTTCGAGTGGAGTTAAACTGTGGCAAATTCATTTGAATGAGCATGATTTAGAAAGGCACACACCTCTCAGAAAAGGTCTAACAGCTGAAAATGTATGTCAGAGCAAAAACCAAATCCTGAAGTCAGGATAACTGCCTGTAGAGCTCAGTGACAGACTTGCGTTAAGGCAATGATCTAGAGAAGAGTTCAGAAAAAAATCTGCTGCATTGAAGGTTCACAGAAGCATATAGTCTCCATTATCCATAATGGAAGATGATTGGAACAACTAGGACTCTAGAAAATGTCTGCCAGCCCCCATCCAAGCTGAGAGGTGAAAAGGTGAGGCAAAGAATGGCAGATAATTGCCAAATGCAGATGTGCAAAGCTTGTCACATAATACCCAAAAAGACTTGAGGCTGTAAAGGTGTTTCAACTATGTACTGAGTTAAGGGTATGAATACTTATGCAATGTACTTATTTCAGTGTTTTATTTTTAAGAAATTTGTAAAATTTGCAAATCTGGTTTTTGCTTTGTCATTATTATGGTGTATGGAGTGTAAACTGATGTGGGGAAAAACTAATTTAAAGCAGTTTAACATAATACTGCAATAAAACAAAATGTGAAAAAAAAATGAAAGGGTGTGAATACTTTTGCAAGGCACTGTATGTGGCTGAAATACACTTGAAATATTAGGAGTATAGGAGTTGATAATTATTGATAATTAATCAAATATTTGTTATTTAATCTAACTAACAAGATCAAGTGTCAAAATGATTTCTAACTAACATAATTTACAACCAGCTTGTTAGTTGTGCCTATTTATCTTTGGATAAATCAAAATTTAAAAATCCACTAGAAAGCTAATGAACTTAAACAAGTATAATCAAGTTAATTTTGCAGGCTATATATTAAGTTCATTAGTGTTTATATGTAGCCTACTTAAAATACCAAATAATATTGTTAATGGACTAAATGTTTTGATTAAATTTGCATCCAGTCGTCCAAATTCCATGTGAAACAGGACGGAAGTGCTGGGTGTTCTGCACTTCCAGTAAAGTAAACAAATGAGTTCTCATGTGATGTCAAAGGCGAAATGAAACTAAATATTTGCTGAGGTTTAGTCACCCTTAGGCCATTTTAGCATTACATCACTTCCTCACCAATGGATCCTCTGCAGTAAATGGGTGCCGTCCAAACAACTGATAAAAAAACATCACAATTTACAAGTAATCCACACAAATGTCTATCAATTAACATCTTGACTGGAGTCATGTGGATTTCTTGTGGATTATTGTGACATTTTTATCAGCTGTTTAGACTCATTCTGATGGCACCCATTAACTGCACATCCATTTGTAAACAACTTATGTAATGTTAACTGCATCCAAATCTGTTCTGATAGGGGAAAAAACTAATCTTGGATGGCCTGAGGGTGAGTACATTTTCAGAATTTCTTTTGGGTGAACTATTTCTTTAATGTGCCAGGTTCGAATGTAAATAAGGCAAGACCTTTTCTCAACAACAACTTGAATTTGATTATGTTAAAGTTAAAGTTATGTATGGATTAAGAAGAAATTAGCACTACAGTTTTGTTTTTGTTTTATTTTTATTTTTTTTGTTTAGTTTTTTTAGATTTCATATTGGTTACTTTAGGTACTTTCCTTGCACGATTTATACTGTATCAACACTGTGTGACTCACTGAAATGAGTATCACTGGATAAGTCCTAACATGATGCTGTTAATGTGTCACGTGACAAATTTCCTGTATTAATCAGAAGGCCTAATTATTTGAATATCATTCTTTTAGTGTCATCAAGAATGGGTTATGCAAAGGATACAAAGGAATTTCAAGTCTTCTTGATAAGATAATTATTCTACTGCTATTTATGGTGGGTTAGTCATCAGTGACTGGTGGTTCAGGGATGTGCTTCAGGATCCAACAAGCATATTTTATTGGAGAACTTTAAACATTATGAACAGCATGTCAGTGTGTTGTAGATTAGTGAGAGACTTTTGAATGCTATAACATTTTGTTGCTTGGACATTTTCATGTCCGGCTCTGAAAGGTTCAGTAATAGGTACGGACACCTACAGTATGGACTATACATTGTATAGATTGTTCAAATCAAGTTCTAAGCAATGCATATTACCAGTGGTGTAATGTAACGAAGTAATAATACTTCATTACTGTACTTAAGTATTTTTTGGGAGTATCTGTACTTTACTTGAGTTTTTATATTTCAGCTAACTTTTACTTTTACTCCACTACATTTCCTGATTAAAATGTATACTTTTACTCCGATACATTTCCTCGAAGCATATTCTTTACTTAGTACAAAATAATTAGAAGTCAGGATCTCAGTCAGAATTGAGTCAGAAAACAGTCTTTTTTTCTTAATTTTGTATGAAAAAAATTATTTCACAAAAGTATTGTGTTCTATCTAGAAAGTGTTTGCTCACAAAAATATTGCCTTTTCTTCAAAATAATTTTGCATTTGCATTGAAATTTAGTTTTCTTTCTCTCATCTCTTTATTTCCGTCACAACATTTTTTTAGAGTGGAATTCTGATTTTCGTTTTTCTCAGTTTATATCTCGCAATTCTGATTTTTTTTCTTGCAAATGCGAGTTTGTATTCCTCTGACTTCTTTTCTCAGAATTAGGTGATATAATCTTGCAATTGCGAGAAATAAAGTCAAAATTGTGAGATATAAACTTCTCGCTAAAAAATAAAGCTCACAATTCTGATTTTTTTTTCTCACAAATGCGAATATCTCGCAATTCTGACTTCTTTTCAGGAAATTCTGGCGTGATACAAAATCAATTCTGACTTTTTTCTTAGAATTGGGTGATTTAAACTTGCAATTGTGAGAAATAAACTCAGAATTCTGACTTTTTTCTGCCATATGCAAGTATCTCGCAATTCAGACTTTTTTCAGGAAATGGCATGATACAAACTTTTTTCTCAGAATTGGGTGATAAACTTGCAATTGTGAGAAATAAAGTCAGAATTGCAAGATAAACCCCACAATTCAGACTTTTTTCTCGCAAATGCGAGGTTGCATCTCGCAATTCTGACTACTTTTCAGGAAATTCTGGCATGATTCAAACTTAATTCTGACTTTTTTCTCAAAATTGGGTGATATAAACTTGCAATTGCGAGAGTCAGAATTGTGAGATATAAACTCATAATTCTGACTTTTTGTCTCTGAATTGGCTGATATAAACTCACAATTGTGAGAAATAAAGTCAGAATTGCAATATGAACTCATAATTCGTACTTTTTTTTTCTCAGAAATGGATGATATAAACTCGCAGTTGCGGAAAAAAAAAGTTGCATTTGCTTGTACTTTTTCTTTCAATACTAAGTATGTTTAAGATGAAAAATTACTTTGTGTACTTAAGTACAATAAATATCACATACTTTATGACTCAAGTAATATTCTAAACGGTCACTTCAACTTCTACCAAAGTCGTTTTCTGGTAAGATATCTGTACTTTTACTTAAGTATGTCTTTCAGGTACTTCATACACCACTGCATATTACTAATCAAAAAGTATGTTGGTTTTGTGCAGAGTCACATATAGATTTGACTGGGTGATGTATAAATCTGTTGAAAACCACAACAAAGGTTTTAATTATATATATTTATATATAAACACACACACAAATATACAAATACACATATATATAACACACAAAACAATAAATCTAATAAGTCTATTCTATTTTATTCAATATACTAATTCTAAATTGGTAGCATGAGCATATTACTCGAAGGCAGCCAGTAGTAACAGAAGTATTCAAACAAATATCACAACAATAAATAATACAGAATGTCAGGTTGAAAGAACTTAAAGTGCACACACAGAGTGTAGAAACTGTGGAAAAATACAGCCTTTTTCAGGTGAACAGATATTGTTTATACCATTATATAAAAAATAGCTTATTCATAATGTAAACATGAAGTGACTTTTTTGAAGCTAGCAAAAGCTGCATCATAAAAAATTCAGAATAAAGTAGCAGTTGCAGAGTAGTTCAAGCCATACAATCTGATTTTTCTTTATCTGAAAAAAAAAAAGAAAATAATAATGTATATACAAAATAATACTGTTTTTGTTACATGATAATAAATATGTTTCTAATAGCTAGAGTGTTATATTTTTCTGCTTACCATTTAACTTGGTGTGAAGGTAGGTAGCGATAATGACAATACTGATGATAATTACAACCAGCACTGGAATGATATAATTTCTTAATGTGACTTTATTTTCTGTGAAACAAAAAGTTTTTTTGTGTTAATATAATTTTTTAATTCCCTAAAAACATGTTTCAAAAGTCAAATCAAATTACCTTTATAATCTACTTCAGGCACATAGATTTGGTCGCTCTTTTCAATTATGTCACTCTGAGCCACACATTCCACGTACTTCCCATGAAACTCTGAGAGTGGAAGTGTGAGATTGCTTGTAATGGTAGTTGAGCTGTCTTTGTTGAGAGTTGTGAAATTACTCGACCTAAAGTTGTTTAAATGTTCCTCTGCAGATTTCCAGTGGATAGTTGGAGTCGGTTTTCCGGTGGCTGAACACGAGACTACAACATCTGGATCAGAACTGGTTGCAGGATTCACTGACGTGGTTATTTCTATTATACCTAAAAAAAAAAAATACCGGAAACATAATGACTTATGATTATCATGACATAATTGCATATAATCTTTTAATACCACACACACACAAAATGGATAACAGGCTGTATGTACTACTTTCATTTTTCTGGAACTGGAACCCAAATAAAAGTTTCAGTTGCATGTTGAACACATTGTTTGCCATTATTGTTCACTGACAGATATCTGAGTATCTTATGATTCACTTCCTCCCTTACCAGTTTTTGCATATTTGCATTATCTTAGATTGCTTGTTTTTTCCACTTCGTCCAGAGAATATTTTTTTATTTAATTCTTGACTAAAAACAGCCATTAAATATTTTCACTGTTATTGCCCAGGAAAAAGATACAGTTCATTTACCTCACAACAGTCTTCTGTTTCCAATAGTGTGGAATACTGTCAAACTCTATGTGACCCTGGACCACAAAACCAGTCTTAAGTAGTACAGGTATATTTGTAGCAATAGCCAACAATACATTGCATGAATCAAATGATTGATTTTACTTTTATGCCAAAAATCATTAGGATATTAAGTAAAGATCATGTTCCATGAAAATATTTTGTAAATTTCCTACCATAAATATATCAAAACTTAATTTTTGATTAATAATGTGCATTGCTAACAATTTTATTTGGACAATTTTAAAGGCGATTTTCTCAATATTTAGAATTTTCTGCACCTTCAGATTTGTATCTTAACACACTAAACATTAATGGAAAGCTTCCAGGTGAAGTATAAATCTCATTTTCCATTTTCCTTATGACTGGTTTTGTAGTCCAGGGTCACATATAGGATAAGTTGTTACAGTAGGAACCTGCCATTACATAACCAATTACAAGCCATTTCAGACTAATAACTGCAAAACAATAATGAAACACTAAATAATACATTAATCAATTTAAATTTTTAACATATATACATATCAAACCACTGTTTTGGGGGGAAATCATATAAAATTAGACACATGTAACAGCCTGACCCAAATTGACATGCCCTAGTCCTGAAAACACAGTTCAGTGTTTGGTTAAAATCTGCCCTTTTTAGCTCGTTTGTGTGTTTTTGATTCAAACCCTGAGAGAAAACCTTTGTGACTGTTATGGTTGCATGTTATTTAGCCTACCTTTGACAGTGAGGCACAAGGTTTGTCGTTTAGGTTGCAATGGATAAACTTTGAAGGAACAAATGTAGCAAGCCTCGTCTTCAAATGTTGCGTTTTTGATCTTAATGGACGTTGAATTAACTGATGCTGCGGTGAAAGTGACTTTTCCCAAATACTGATCATCCACATGATCCTTGAAGAGGTCGCTGAATGTAGCCAGAGTTTGTACCGGTTCCGTATTACGTACCCGCTGCCAAGTAACTTGTTTGACACCAGATGCATCTGACAGCGTGCAAGAGAATGAAGCATCCTGACCGAACACAACAGCAGTGTCTCCTCTTGCTATGATATCTGAAAGATAAGCTGTGGGAGAAAAAATAACATTATAAAACTCCTGTCATATCCATCCAGTTTAGAAACATCCAGCCAGAGCAGTAACCAACCTCCTCTGAGGAAACTTAAAACGATTAGAAGGCGAAGCATGTTTGTTTGGCTTCTATGTTGAATAGATGAATATATAGCTTATCTGAGGGACTTTCCACAGATGCAAGGGGAATTTGACTCTAATACTGCTAGTTCTAAAACTAATAATAAACTGTTATTTATTTATTTAAAATACATTAGGCTTTTAGAACTCAAAGATTTAGTTGCTTACAGCAAAGCCACAGTGACCACAAACATATTTTACAATATGTGTTGCACAGAAACCTGGCACCTCACTTGATGGAGTTAGTTTGGACTGATAAAGTAATAAAGGTGCAAATCCCTCCTTCTTATGTTTTTTGTTTGTTTGTTTTGGAAAAAAGAAAGCAACTAGTGAAAATTAGGAAATGAAAGACATGCAGCCAGAGCTACATTATTTTTTTGCATAAAATTCTAGTAATACTTGTGTGTAAACTGTCTTAAATATTGTTCCTAATTGTTAAATTAATAGGTTTATACATTGTTTAAAAGTGACTATAAAGATATTTGCAGCCAATGGATGTGTTGAAAGAAGCTCAGGTGTAATTAGCTTTGATTCAGTGCCTCAACCAAAACAAACTACCAGCTAATGCACTCAAAGCTATATTTGATAAGTTGTTGCTCGCTTTGTTATCGTTTAAGTGACTGACTGTCTATCTATCTGGCTGCTTATCTATTTATCTATCTGGTGATACTTTCGTATTAGGAATGAATTACTAACAGGGATATACCGGACTTTCCAGCGAAAAAACACTTACATGTGACTTATGCTAAAACACTTCCGCTTTTATTCATACATGTCATAACGATGTCAGATAATCACCATATTACAGTGTAAATTTTTACTATTGTGTTAGAGCTACTGAGTAATGGCTTAACAATGTATGTAAATAAAAACTTTGAAGTCCTCAATGACTTGCCTCCTGGGGTTTCACAATAAATCCGGTAGAAAGGCGGTGACTGTTCCCGGGAAATACAAACAGGAAGACCAAGGTCGGTGTGTTGGTGTGTTTTCCTATGAAGAACACCAGCGTAATTTAGAAAACAAACGCATTCATCATGCGTTTCACAAGAACACATGAGACGAATAAGTTACATACTGTAAACTCCTACATACTGCGTTTCCCCAGCAGATGATAAGCAAATCAGAAGTCAAAATAAAAGTCTTTCTGTTTAGAAAATGAATCAGCATGAGATAAAAAAAAATGATTTGACTATAGATTTTATACTTTTGATGTTTATAATGCTTATTGATTTAAGTGTAATTAAACTGATACTGAATACCGATTCACTAGACAACATACTAAAGTGTATGTTGCCAGGGAAAACCTGGGAATGTTTGAACGTTAAACACCTGTAAAACAGATTTTTTTTTGTATGTTATGTGTATCAATCTTTGATATAAAATTTAAATATTTGTCTGCTACAAATTAAAATGGCTTAGAAATATTCCATTTATCTCTAAACTGTGTAAGTTAATGTCAAGTAATAATGTTGTTGTGCCAGGCTTCATTTGAAAAAAAAAAAAAAATGCTGGGTTAAAATCTACCCAGTGCTAGGTGAAATATGGACAAACCCGGGGATAAAGTTGTTTTGACTCAGCAGTTAGGTTACATGTTTAACCCAACCTTCTTGGTAGTTTTATTTAACTCAACTATTGCTTAAAAATGACTATATTTCTTGCTTTAAATGAACCTGAAATAGGTTGGAATTTAACATTTATTAATATGTTAAAAATTAAAATGTATCAATAAGTTAAATAAATAATAAACATTTTTAAATTGCTTTTTAATGAATGTTCAATTTTTAATTATTGCTGATGCCTCTAGTAATTATGTGTCAGATTTTTAATTTACAACCTATTTTTTATTTTTTGACCACAGGGCTTGGCCATATTTTACCCAGTGCTGGGTTGTTTTTAACCCAGCATTTTTTAAATGTTGTAACACTAATAGAAATTTATTTTTAATTGTGATTTATTTTGGATTTTGTGCAAGATTTTTGCTGTAATAATTCTAAAAAATATTGTGTCCAATTTTGTGGAGCCATTAGACGTACAATGGAAAGTGTTACAAATCCTACTTACAAATCTAGTCAGCTTTTTTTTATTTGAAACAGCATTTTAATTTCAAGGCAGATGGGAAATTACTCACAGCTTCTACTGTCACTGTCAGAGTGGTAATCATGTATGATAGAGATTTAACCTGTCATTTCTTATTGGTTAAACTGATGGTGTTATTAAATATAACTTTATTTGCCAAACTGTGTTTTTTATTATGAAATATTATCACTGAAACATGTTTTTGTGCAACATGCTTAATCTGTGCAAATTGTTTATGTCATATAATTCTGTTTTTGATTTCTCATGACATCAGACATGATATAAATAGATACACATTTGATTGTGCCATTGTGCCATATTCTAATTCTGTTATGCTCTTTTTGGAATTTTGGAGAATTCTAATTGTTCTGTTAAATCATCATAAAACTTTTTATGCCGGTTTGAACTTCCCGTTCTTAATTTGTTATTCACTTTAAAGATTAAGGTTAAGATGTGACAATTAAAATTCAGGAATGATTACTATTCAACTGTGGCTTAGTTTTCCCCACACAGCAATTACATAAGTGTGAAAATTTTCTTAAGTTACTGTTACTGTCTATTTACTGGTATCAAAAGAGAACTTCTCTCAAGGAATGAAACAGAAAATACCAATGTATTACACCCAAACAACAACCAACCGCATATCACATGCAATCCACAAATGTGTGGATTGTTAATTTTTACAGGTTGTTGATCTAGTTGTTTTATTGTGATAAACTGCTAGAGAAATATTTGTTTTTCATACTTGTGGCTGGTTGCATAAAAAGTTACTCATCTAATTTTGTTCTATATGGCTGGTTATCATTGTTTTAAATTTGGGATCTGCACAGATGGAGCTCAGGCAATGGCCGGTAGACGTGGAGGTCTTCAAGCATTAATCAAGCACGTTTCCCAAATGTGCAATGGACACACTGTATGATACACCGGGAGGCGCTAGCATCTAAACAGATGAGTCCCGAGTTGAACGATGTAATGACAGATATTATCGCCACCGTAAACTACATCAAAACAAGACCGGTCAAAGCGCGGATTTTTTGCACACTGTGTGAGTAAATGCGATCTGATCACACAGCAGTTTTGTTTCACAGCGAGTCCCGTTGGCTGTCACGTGGCAAAGTTTTATCCAGGGTGTTTGAATTGCGGGATGAGATCAGAATCTTCTTGGAAGAAGAGGGAAATGAACTTGCCAATAAGTTCAACAATAACAACTTCCTCATGAATCTGGCATACCTAAGCGACATGTTTCAGAAACTAAATGAACTAAATTTGCAGATGCAGGGCACCAACACACACCTTCCCCAGCTGACAGATAAAATCACATCATTCACAAGAAAACTGGAGATGTGGGTGCAGAAAGTGAAAGAAGGGAATATAGACTCATTTGAGAACTTGAAATCATTCAGTGAGGTGAACAAACTTCAAAACACAGTGATCCCATGCATGACAACTCATATCTCTGCCCTACAAAAACATTTCCAGAGGTATTTCCCAGTGCAAGATCCTGCAAAATATGATTGGATTCGAGACCCCTTCAGTGCAGTACCACCCTCTGACTTCAGCACAGCGGAACAGGAACAGTCATTGATGTCACCTCTGATTCAACAATGAGGCTTCAGTTTAAGTCCAAGGCACTGGCTGCATTTTGGATTGGAGTGGAAAAGGACTACCCAGTGCTAGGCAGGAGAGCCCTGGCAATACTCCTTCCTTTTGCCACATCATAGGGTTTTCAGCAGTTGCCTCAATCAAGACAAAATACAGATCAAAGCTGGACATTGAAAATGAGCTAAGAGTGGCAGTCTCACAGCTGCATCCCCGATTTGAGAGGATCTGCAGCACAAAGCAAGCCCACCCCAGTCACTGAAAAGACTGTGAGACTAGTAAATAAGTCTAAACCCTGCAGTTCAGAAATGTTCATTTTTGGGCAGAGGCCAGTTTGATAAAATCTGTTTAAAAAAAAAATAATAATAAAAAAAATAATGCTGTTACATATAAAAAAAAAAATTAAATGTTTTTTTTTTCATGTTTCTACTGTAAAAGTGACCAGTTCCTTGTTTATTTTTTTTAGTAAGATGGCACACACTGAATTTTAATTATTACGTTTCAAATAAATCCTTCAGAAGTTGTGTTTATGTTATTCTGCAAAAGGGGGGCCCAGCAGAAAAAGTTTGGGTACCACTGGTTTACAAGATGTTTAACGTTAATGTTATTTCTTTCAGTGATCAATTCCTGTTGTCATCATGGCCAACCGTGAGGCATCTAATGCAGTGTTTGCACACAGCTTAAACTGTAAGTACTATATTTGGCTAATTGACATTTGACAGCTGATATTACATGGTCTGTCATGGTTTTGTTTTGTTTTTAAATCTGAACAGATTTTTAAAACACTAGGTATCATATACTTACTTTGTAAATGGTGACAGAAGCAGACTTTGAAGTTGTTCCGATCACAACAAATTCAAGCAGAAACTTGCATCTTGTTGATAGGAGACGCATGGCAAATTAAAACAATGTGTTCTAAAATAAGCTGAAAATATCAAACTGTTTGATATCCTCTGTCTGGATGGAATAAGAGTCTAAACCTAAAAAACACAGAGTCTGTGACCATCATACACTAGGCGATTTTCTATGGAATTTGTCAACTCAAATCTGCAGACTGGTTCTGACTGTAAATAATTTACATAATTTACACTGCTTACACTGCTTTTATCTAGAACCACTTACAAATGAGTTAATTTTGAATAACCAGAAAATTGTGTGTTTTTAAATGGACAAAAATAATTATATTTTGATATAAACAGTATTTTGAAGAGTTGATCCTTTATTCTATTTTTCCCCACATGTGACAGTATTGTCAAAATGAGCTACCTTTCATAGTTATTATTTTTCATTATCTCAAGCATTCATTAAACTCATTTATTTTCCTTCCATAGACACAGTGTGGATTGTGGGTGACAGCTATATCAGGCGGGGTGCCCAGAGAGCTGTAGAGACCCTGGGGAGCAACCTCAGTCTGCCAGGAGTCCACGTCTGGCTTGGCTGAGGTGGACTGCGGTGGAATGGACTTCTCCCCTTTTTCTACAACTCCCTGCGAGGAAGAGCAACACCGGATGTCCTAGTCATCCACTGTGGTGGCAACGACATTGGGGAGGTCAGCAGTGTCCAGCTGGTGAACACAATGAAAGAGGACTTGCACCATCTTGAACTCCGTCACCCTGGCATGAAAATCTTATTGCTTGACAAGGCCAGGAAATTTGTTAACAGTGTTATGGCTACATTTGTTCATAGCTTAAATGGTGCCATGATTGAGCACCCTCACATTAGGCTTGATAGTCCTGGTCTATTTTTGAAAGATGGAGTTCATTTCACCTCTAGGGGAAATGATATGTTTTTAAGTATATATATATATATATATATATATATATATATATATATAGCCTGCCACCATAGAGCATTGAAGTTAATTAGAGACAACACATGTACGTAATTCCTTTAAAGCAGACATTGAAAGTTACTTAGGCCCCTTACGTGCAGGCTCTAAGTAACATTCACAATGTTGTCCAAAGAGAGTTAGGCTACCATTTTCCATGTTTGATGTCTGATAACTACAAGAAAAGTGTCAAATGGCCACATTCTGACATACACGTACAAAAACATACACATAGAAAAATACCACATACATACACATGGACAGACAGACAGAAATGACCAACCACCTTTCCCATAATCTCCATAAAAATGGATTAATTTTGTTAGTTTTTTGCTGACCACCTTGCCTTCTTTAATTTTATATGTCTCCCGCCTTGCTATATGATTAAGTCAAATTTTACAGTACCATGCAGAAGCCATCTTCACCAGAACATGGACATGGTTAGCTTCAACACACATGTCAAACATGTGACAGTGCAGTTGTGGGAAGAGATTCTTCTCAGAACAATCAGAAAGAACCTGGGTGACAATGGCTGCTGTTGTTCCTCTCCCCTGTGGAGCCCTTCCCTCATTGGCTTTTAGAAGCCGCTGAAAGCATCTTTCTGTAGCTTGGCAAACTACAGTGATGCCTGGAGATGGTTTCTGTAGACCACCTCTGTCCTTTAGAGTGAGGAAACGATGTACCAAGTCATCTGAGGTCAGTGCTTTTGAGCAAGGCATGCAAGTTACCTTCTATTTCATCTTTTTCACAATAAAGCCTGTGATGTAAGAGATTGCTGCTTCCTTGTACTCAGACAGGTTGTCAATATCTGGAAGGTCAGAGAGGGAGTCATCCTCAGGCACAAGCACTTCCACAGGTGTCTTTTTCTGTGTGGAATGCACATGTACGAGTGTGTTGTCTGTTCCTTTCATTTTAAGCCCACGGAGAAGTGACTCTGTTTCTTCTAAAACAACTTTTGCCCGGTGTTTAGTAGTTGGCTTGATGGGTGCTTTGTATCCTTTGCCAAGTGGGTTGCGGCTGTTTAGGACATCAAAGGCTGCATCAATTGTGCACAGGAACTGAACAGTGGCTGCACATCCACTGAACTGTGGATACTTCAGCTCCTGCTCACAATACTCTAGGGCATCAGCCACACTGCTGCTGAAAAGCTGGGCTGCAAGATTGACCTTCATTTTCTGATTTCGCCACTGAATGTGCGCCATTTTTAGTTTGTTGCCAAGGCGCAAGCCTTCCTTCTCCTGAAGCTTGTGGAGCTCCTCAATGTACCGCCACCTTACCTTCTGGCCATCTTCTCTTATCAGAACCTCAACTGTTGAGAACACATTCCGAAGCAGCTTGAGCATGTGACATGGATCCAAGAGCACATGGACTTTTTGTGTGTGATCCTCAGGATGGAAAAAGTAAGGTCTCATATCCATGATGTCCAAGTTAGCACCAAGCTCCCTGATCATTGCTAGGTTCTGGGAGGGTCCATCACACGTCAAGGAGACAACCCTGACTCCGATTGCATGAAGCCTAACAAGGCTCTCTCGGATGATGTTTGCTCTCTCTGGTCCTGTCATGCTGTTGATAAGAAAGTAAGCAATGGGAATCTTCCAAGACTCATTGATTGCAACAACCATGAGGACCAGTGCTTGTGTTGCCACAACATTCTCTATCTCGCCACCACCGATGTCTACATAGCCATGAATTTGGTCCCCACCAAACTCAGTTTGCTTGTGAATGTACATTTCATCCATCATCAATGAGCAAACTGTGTCTTTTCCGATTCTTTTCTGCTCAGCAACATGACTTTCTAAAGCTGTGAATGAAGCAACAGTAAATCCAGGATTTGCAGAGATGCTACTGTACCATTTTCGTATGGTCTGAGGATGAGGCAAAGCCAAGAGAAACTTCTCTCTCACATAGTCATAGGCCTTTGGAGAGTAGAAGTACAGTGTGGTTGCAAATTGCTTCAAGTTTTCAGAAAACACTGACTTTTTTTTTCTTTTGGATTCTCTGAAAGATCTCTTGGGGAACATCATCCAGACTTTCAAGAAGAGAGGCACATTCAGTTGAAATGATAAGTTTCTTCTGAAGCACTTTGATTACACTTTTTAAGGAAGAAACTCTTGCCTTTAGTCTCCTTTATTTTACTTGCTAAATTCTACTTACATAAATATAAGTTTCAAGATGTCAAGCCGTACTTCCCTATTTTCTGTAAGGACCTTAAATCTTACTTGGACATTACTTCACACAATCCCAAAGCTCATAAAACTATTTCATTGTGTAACGTTCATAAGATATTTATTACTCTGTAACTACTATGTGACAGATAACAGCACACAAACTGTCAGACACCTGTCACTCAAACGGCCACGCCCTTAATTATGCAGAATTTTAAATCTTAATATAATTTAAACGGATGAGTTATAAAAAAAAATCACCCCCTCACAGTTGACATGAAGGGCAAAATTACCTATAAAAACCAAAAACACTTTTTGAACCAGGCTGTAAACATACTTTTTTCTGCTGTAAAGTTGGGTATTTTAACATGGAGTGTCTATGGGATTGACTCCCTTTTGCAGGCAGCCTCAAGCGGCCAGTCGATGAATTGCAGTTTCAGTCACTTCCGTGTTGTTTTAAAGAGGGAGACCGGTAGGCTGCCGCTGTGGTTTTCACAAGTCAAACTGGGATTTCTGCAAGCGTCGATTGGTCCAATAGTGACATCTGCTGGACGGAAACCGTTAGTACTTTATGATGATGAGCACCAGTGCAGACGCTTTAATATTGCACTAGGCTGTTATCTATTAATAGATCATATGACCACATTTCCCCGTAGAGATCCAACGAGCCAGTTTTAGAATACATGTAGGCTGAGAGAGGCATTTATTTAATCATTCATTCATTCGTTTCTCTAATATTTCTCAAGATCAGTCTAACGTTCATCTCCTCGTTTGTGTTCCTGTAAGCTCGCTGGCAACCAAGACGTGTTTCGCTGATGATGCCACTGTGATAGGTCGTCTCGGAGGGTGGAGAGAAGGTGCGCGCCGAATAACTTCCCATCGACCGCGTGCTTTTGTCTCTGCAGTGAATGAACATGAGCAGCAGCAGCAGGCTTTATTCACGACTGCAATCATGTCGCTTTTATTCCGGTGGTTTCAGAGCGACATATCACCGAACGCTGGACAGGATCGAGTTAAAGCTGCCGCCTAAATTAAGACCTCTCTACAATCATCCTGCGGGTAAATTACTCTGCTCCTGTCTGAAGAAATACACTAGCAGTCGGTCAATGTCAAATATTGCAGTATGTTATTGTTATGTTGAAGCGTTTATAGGATTAGGCCTACATATATGATGCATCTGCATTCTCTTTTCTAGGTTATCTCCACAATGTGATCCATGTTATTTTTCTTAGCCATACTGTGGCCCCAAAAATAATTTGGACACTTGAGATGCAATTTAATGCAGTTATTATAAAGAAGGAAAGCACAAACACCTTTCATGCAAATAAATTCACAGATACTGTTAAAATTAGACGTTGTTTAATAATTATTATGATATATATAACTACTGATATGAACTTCATACATCCACTAAAACCACCATAGGACAAAAGAGCTGTTAGTTATTTGTTTAGTTTGCAGATGCAGCTGGTTTGATATCTTTCAATATGCAATGACATTTGTGCATTTTAAATGTTTTAGATAAATATATTTGAATAGTTTTAATGAGCTAGTCTTATGTGAAGCTATCTGTCCCACTAACTAATGTATGTTGTTGAAAGCTCTCAATCATCACTACCTAGACCTGATGAGAGACTGTTATGTGCTGTTGAAGCTCAATTTTAATTTACTGTGTAAACACTTTGGACATTGCTTAGCCAACTTTCCTGCTTTGACTTAAAGATTAATTCTTATCATATGCTGCATGACGTTTGAAGGTGAATCGTATCTGCTCACAATTGTTTCCTCTATAAAGTGTATTCAAATAAACTAATATTAAAAAATGTGTTCTACATTTTAGCACTTGCCATAATTTCTCACAGAATCATTTTCTTTTTTCTCTCTCAGGGCCTAAAACGGTGTTCTTCTGGGCGCCTGTTTTTAAATGGGTGAGATGAGTCTTTTTTGTTTTTCTTATAGCTGAAATGGTGAAATGTAAAAATACATGGTAAAATGTGACAATCTTTTGTTTTAAAATAATAGCAGTTCTAAGGCTAGATTGTAGAACGTCTTGACCTTGAATGTTTGTGTTTTACTTGATTATAGAGAATGCTTTGAAAATTACTAGTTACAGTAAGGAATAGCTCATCATTTACTCGCCCACATGCATTTAAAAACCCACTCTTTCTTCTGCAGAACATAAAAGTGGCAGAATGTTGTTGGTTTTTCTAAAGAGGGTTTGCACTTACTGTACTTCACAGTTTGGTCAGTTACCCGGATGCACGGCCATATTGGAGATACTCGAATGTAAACAACAGCATGGATTGCACAGTTAATCTACTACTTAATACGTTGCAATTTTATGCTGTCTAAACCATGGGGAAAAAATGTGTGGAAGCTGCTTAATCATATAGAGAAGGACTTGGTAAGCAGAGATACACGAGAAGGAATCAGTGATCATGAGAATAATGGACCTTTTTCAGCAGCTATAATCAGCTAAATGTGGAAAAGTGCAACTCAAACATTCTGCTAAACTTCTTTTGTGTTCTGTGGAAGTGGAAGACAGAAACTCATACAGGTTTGAAAAGGCATTAATGATTTTTTGATGAACTATCCCTTTAAGCAAAATGACTGTTGCTTATGCAAATTGGCAGTGTATAGTTTGCCATTTGAAATGTTGTAATACTGCAGTGAGTGCAATCATATCATGGATTTACCAGCTGATCAAGGCCTTTGAGCAAGCTCACACTTGTTTGCTCTTTCTGTCTGTCCTCCTGCAGGGTTTAGTTGTGGCTGGATTCTCTGATATGACCCGGCCGCCAGAAAAGCTCAGCGTCTCTCAGTCCTGCGTCATTACGGCCACAGGTACTTTTTTTTTTTTAGATGGAACAACGGAGAGATGCTTGGAGTTTAGTCAATACCACTGTTTTCAGTGTCCTATAGATGCGAATATCTCATCTAAAGCCTCATAGTAACCTGAGACTAGTGTGACTGAAAATAGAATTTGAAACGAGTCCAGGAAACTAAATATCTGAGCAGAAGATTCCATCTGACAGTCAAGAAAATAATACTCCCCCTCTATGACTCCGCATAACTGTTAAAAAATATCTCTAGATTCTAGATTCAGCAATTCACACATGATCTTGGCCTAGGTTTTGACCTATGTAAGTTTCAGCTTCCGAAGGCTAAGGCCTTAACCCACTTCTCTCAAAAAAAAAATAGTTGATTCCGCAGTGATGATTTTATTTCAACACAGGATTGTTTAACTTCAACTGTCTGGTTTCCTTCCAGGATTTATTTGGTCAAGGTACTGCTTGGTGATCATCCCTAAAAACTGGGCTCTGTTTGCGGTTAACTTCTTCCTGGGCATGTGTGGAACCATCCAGCTCACGAGAATATGGAGGTTAGTCATTGCGAGTTCTGTTCTAAGGTCAGCTTTGTTTAGTATAATCAGTCAATACGCAGAGGTGACGAGCTTAGTGGTGTAGGATTAAGTTTCAGTGACTTTGGGTTCAATGGTTTAGAGTTCAACAAGATACTAACAAAAAAAAACGATCAAGCTGTTAGCTGACAATGTGACAATGAAAACTAAATAAGCCAGTTTATTTTTGGAATCAGAAGTATTTAACTGGCAAAAAAAAAAAAAAATGATTTCATTTGGGGCAGCAGCATACTATCAGGCTACTAAAAATAGTGTAAAAAATAGTTATTACATTTTGAATTAATTATTCACCAACACTGACAGTTAAACCTCAAATGACTTCTTGTTACGTATTGTTTTCCACAACTACAAAAACCCTTTTATTACACTTGCCTTAGGCCTACAGTGTATTTACTACCAACATTTATTGTTGGCAGACATTGCGTATCAAAAGGGTATGTTTCAAGTCGTTGACTATTTATTGTTTGTTTTTCATGCTATAAATTATACATTTTGCAATTTTTATTTAAAATATTTTACATTTAAATCCAAATTTTAACCTTTCTTAAAATAGTTTGTAAAGTAATTTTTATATATATATATATATATATTTTTTTTTTTTAATCTTTAAATGTATAAATTGATCACGATTCCTTTAATTTTTAATGCCTCGCATTACAAAAACACTGCAGTTCAACTTAAATAAGATACTTCAGTATAGTCCAGGGTAAGGCTGGGTAAAAAATACAGATTTCTCGACGATATTGATTCTGAAATCCCAAAAATCGATTAGTCTAGCCTGTTTTCAGTTAATGAACGGAACTTTGTAGCACACATACCATCCAATAAATCGCAATAAGCTTTGTGCTTAGTTACGTTTGATATGAAATATGAAAAAGTCTCATTTCAGAGTCTGTCTATTTTATTACAATATTTCAAACAATGAATGTCATTTTGGCACTGTTTAATGTGGAGTGACAGATCGCTGCAGCGCCTCAGTTGAAGATAAGTGTCATGTGAACTGATCGTCTCCTCTGCAAAATACCAGTTTCAGCACAAAATAAACATGAATAAACAACCAAAGGTATGTTAAAAGAAAGAGTACAACTTACCAAAATCTGTATCCTTTCTCATGTAATCGCTCAATCAGTGTTTCAACGTGGAAAGACGTCAGTGTAACTGCTTGTAAACAATGTTACGTAATGCCATATTTACCTCAGAAAAAGCATATTTGGTGACCATAAACTCATTAGTCAGCTAGAAAAATGAGCTCTACAGAGGAGCATTTTGCTAAATATGTGACCCTGGACCACAAAACCAGTCTTAAGTCGCTGGGGTATATTTGTTGCAATAGCTAAAAATACATTGTATGGGTCAAAATTATTGATTTTTCTTTTATGCCAAAAATCATTAGGAAATTAAGTAAATATCATGTTCCATGAAGATTTTTTGTAAAATTCCTACTATAAATATATCAAAATGTAATTATTGATTAGTAATATGCATTGTTAAGAACCTATTTTGGAGAAGTTTAAAGGTGATTTCTCAGTATTCTGATTTTTTTGCACCCTCAGATTCCAGATTTTCAAACAGATGTATCTCGGCCAAATATTGTCCTATCCTAACAAACCATACATCATTAGAAAGCTTATTTATTGAGCTTTCATATGATGTATACATCTCAGTTTTGTAAAATTTAACCTTATGACTGGTTTTGTGGTCCAGGGTCACATATATGCACCATTTAACATATTCATTATAATTTTTGCTGTTCTTTAGTGTTTAATTTGTTGAATAAATTTGTCAAGTTTTTATGGCAGCCACTATTTAAATGTTTATATTTTTTTAAAATTGGAGTAGAAATGTAATTTTAACCTTTTTATTATAAAAACTTGATTAAATGTAATTTAAGAGTTTGTATATAAATCAGTTGTATAATATAAATTAATTTTAACCTTCAATATTATAGTAATGTAATACCAATTGACTCTCATGTATATTTTACAGCATTAGTTAAGGGATTTCTTTTCTTTAAGAAAATTTACCATGTACCAGGGGTGTAAACTTTTGAACAGAATGAGGGTATGCATATTTTTCTTGTTTTGCCTAAATATCATTTTTTTTTTATTTAGCACTGCCATTCAGAAGCTACAGAGGATACTTACATGTTCCCCAGAAGACAAAAAAATAAATCTACCCTGATCTTCAAATTCAAAAAGTTTTCACCCCCTGGGTCTTAATGAATCTGGGTCCCTCAGTTATCTTTAATGTGAAAATATGGATCTCAAACTCAGTCATTAAAGGGTTCAAATATACAAAAAATGCTGAAAAACTAAAGAATTAGTGGGACCTGAAGGATTTTTCTAAAGAACAGCAGGGATTTTAACTGTTCAGGACAAAAAACAACTGTCAATAAATAAAAAACACAGCTGTATTATAAATTAATACTGTTTTCTCTTGTGGATTATATGTAAACATCTTTCATGTGGAAGATTTTATTCAGGTTGGTACTAAATAAAAAATGAACATGCATTTGTATGATCTTATTTTGGTACAATAATTGACATTTTGCAGATTCTGCAAGGTGTATGTAAACTTTTGACTTCAACTGTATTTATATTATGGCCCCCAGTTGCAGTTGGTGAAGATTGTGAAGTTGCCCTGTAATTGTGTTACATGAGTTCTTTGGGTAAGGCTAAGCGGCCTTATGCAGTATATCCACTTCTAGTCCATTGAAAGGCGAATTGGAGGTAATGGAGAGTTTAGCATAATAGTTAAAAAGAGAGAGAGAAAGAGGCAGCAGAGTGAAGCATTTTACTCTTTGTTGAGTTTACAATGGCGTATATATATATTCCCAGCAACCTATTATGTTCCTTCAGCACCTGCAGTGCTTTAGCTAAACAATTATGTATTTAAAAGGAGTGACGCACTTTGTATTTGTGTTTGTAGGTACAATCAAGAACTCAAGCAGAAAGGAGAGGAAGTGCCGCAGTCCTGAAGTGCCACTTATTCGCCCAAGTGGAGCGGTGATGAAGTTTTGCTGTGTTACTGTAAAAGCAATGAATCTGCATTTTGCACACATCAGTCATGTCATATAGATCAAACAAATATGCGCTGTCTGTGTAAGATAGATTTGTTTTTAAAAACTTCATAATCATTTCATTCAATTTTATCATGTGAAATTGTGACATTGATTGTAACTCAGATGTTCTTGATTGTTTAATGTAGTGTGTGTGTTGTCTGATCCATAGTTGTTTCTATAGATTAATCAGTTTTAAGGGGTTCATATCATAAGAATAATAAACAAAAGTTACTGGAGGTGTGCCTATAGTGTATAATGTGTTTTATTTTTGCTTTTTGTGCCAAAACAGTCACTATTGAAACGCTAAGAACTAAAACAAACTTAAGCCTGGAATACACTACATGATTTTTCCCGCCGATTTACAGTCTGGAGAAGTTGACGCTAGTTGCTAAAAGTCAGGGCCAG